>NC_056747.1:1262175370-1262255370 GCF_019279795.1 Protopterus annectens | reverse complement strand
TGGTTTAGATTTGTATTTCCATTTTCTAGTAATTGCTTTTTTTGGCAGCCAGTAGCCTTAAAGTTAATAAGGACTAACAATGTCTAGGCAGTTCAGATCCTGTGTCCCAGCTCAGAAGAATAATTTCCTTAGTTATGGCAATTTACTCCCCCTTCCCCCCAAATATTTCTGACAGGGCACTCTTTAGTGTAGTTTTAAAGTGCACCAACTCAGCACACTCCCAAAAAACCTGTTCCCAGTTACCTCCCTTTTTTCCAACACACCTCCGGCATTTGCTGTCTGCCTGAGGAAAAATTATTTGATGTCTACTCAGGGGTATAACAATCCCTATGTAAATAATTCCAAGCAAAAATCCTAAACTGTCTAAACTTTATTGCATACTTAGGAGCCATGCATATGTCCTTCCGTTGTTCCTTTGTAAATTGTTTTTGCACTCTCTTGCCCTATTCTTTTTTAACCTACT
This sequence comes from Protopterus annectens, assembly GCF_019279795.1. Taxonomy (NCBI): domain Eukaryota; kingdom Metazoa; phylum Chordata; order Ceratodontiformes; family Protopteridae; genus Protopterus; species Protopterus annectens. The sequence goes on along the minus strand of NC_056747.1, from coordinate 1,262,254,907 downwards.
CTGACTGAATCTTGTAGTTATTGTGCAATAGTTTATATGCTCTGCTAATAATCCCTTTTTAACAGCAGCTTCTGTTCTCCACTCAACTAAAAACTCTACTAGAACTGGTCTTTCACTTAGGACCCCCCTATCCCTTTTCTCTTTGCCTATACTCTAGTGTCAATTCCTGATAGGAAAGGCGGTCTCTAACCTGCAGTCCAAATTTTGCTGAGCCTCATCCCACTCTGTTACCTTTCCATGTCTAGTTATTTGCTCCTAATATCTTGGTTCCTTTGCCAGTTTATTCCAATATATTCCACCCCACCTTGCCTGTTTTCTGTGCCCCTACTTGCAGCCATCCCTGTTGGCAAAATCTTCTTTCTCTCATCCTGTTTTGGCTTAGTTCTTAGAATACTTTATGCTACTTTATGAATGTAATATTCTGTATAGTTATTGTTATTCTCCTTAAGGATCTGCATCCAAAATCTCACTTTCTCCTTATTTCCAGAACTACCCCTCACTTTACCATAGCCCCTTTCCTCTTTGATTTATAACCTTCTGCTTGTGTTGTGTAAATGGGCCTTACCTACGTAGCTCTAAACTACTCATAAAAATTAGGCAATCTGGCAAGCGTAAACCACCTTGTTTTACAGGGAGGATTAATTTATGTCATTTTAGTCTTGCCTTCTCCCCCTCCCAAATAAATTCCTTCAACTCTATTAATTATTGTCCACAACTTTTCCTGTAGTTGATAAAAATATGCCTGACTGGTATATAAAACTAAAGGGACTAAAAACATTTTCACTGCTTGAATTTTACAATAGATAACCATAAACAAGAGCTTCCATTTTCTCAGTTTTTAATTACATTTTTAGTCTCATCCCACATATCTTTAGCTGCCATAACAATGTCCTTTTTAATCTGTACACCTAAAGACTTCATCTTATCCTGTCCCTATAAATATGGTTATTGCTGAACCAATTCATGTGTGGTGACATAATTTACCTCTATAGCCTTTGTGTTATATTTATCAATTGTATATCCCGAAAAGACTTGAAACTATTTCAAAATGTTCCACAATACAGAAATTTCCTTTTCTGATTCCATCGTTACAAAATAATATCAACTGCAAATAAAGTCAGCTTTTCTTGATTACCATACCAATTGTATGCTTGAATTTCTAAACCCATATTTTCTTTGCCAATGGCTATAAATATAAAGCAAATAAAGTGGAAAATGAACACCCTGGTTCCTCTGCTCAAACAGAGCTTATCTTTGAGGAACCTTCCCACTTTAATTCTTGCCTCCAGTCCTTTGTTGTTGTTGTTTTCTTTCGGCTTTTCCCGGTTAGGGGTCACCACAGTGGAACTCCGGTCCGCTAATGATTGGCAGTCGATTTTTATGGTGCCGAGGTGCCAGCCCGATGCCCAACCTTCAACAAAGGCATGCCCATTCACACATGTCTTTTGAATGCCACTCGACCACGGGGAGGACATTCAGACTCCACACAGAAGGCACTCCAGCCAAGAATCGAATGGGAGAACCTCTTGCTGTGAGGCGACAACACTACCGCTGCATCACCATGGCTTATATCCTCCTAATTAACCCTATTATTGTGTCAGGGAATAAACTATTCTTATTCTCCTAAGTCCAGCTTTATACTGGAAAGAACTCCATGGAGTTACATTTTAGCATTTATGAACACAGGCATACTGTAGAGTCACAAGATTAAACCAATGCTTTACTTTATAATGCAGGAATTTGTGCAAAAAATATATTTTTTCTTTTCTGTTGTTGATGAAGTCAAAGATTACATGCTAACACTGGATGCCACAGAAGACCATGACTGGAAAGAATATTGTGGGCGGGTGAAACTGAACACCAGCAGTCCTCCAGGTCTAAATGATGTGAAGAATTTTAAAATATGTTTTAATGAGAAGGAGGTTATAGCATTGAGCACATGATTTAGTTATGTGTTTCTTCCTATTATTTAAGCATGTCAATTAACTGATTACACAGACCATTCTGATTTTTTTGATTTTGGTCATGATTTAGACCAGTTGGCAAATGGTTAAGGTCTTCACCTCCCAAGCACAAGGTACAAGCACTAATGCCTGTTTGGAGTTTGCATGTTCTTCCTGTGTCTCTGTGAGGTTCCTCACACCTCCAAAAAACATGCTGAGTATTTCCATCTCAAACTCATTGAGTGGAGCTGTGGGCAACAGCACAGACTCTACATGGTGCCCTATAGGGGAAGAGTTGTACAGAACAGCTGCTTTGGGCATCTACTGGGATGCACAGTATCCTCAAGATAGGATAACATGGATCACAGACTGCATGCCGTGGCATGGCTAGACACCCAACAGTGTAAAATATGGCTATAGGTGACTTGTTCATGTTGACTAATATCGCCAAAATGGGCATTGGTATTTACCGGTGATAAGTGGGTTGAGGACCTGGACTACTCTAACCTACGCCAGGGACCCATGCTAACAGTGGAGGGTTATGTGCCCCTACTGGCCAGTGTGTACCCATCATAAAGCACAGCAGCCCTGGGTCAATAAGCTACTGTCTGGTTGGTGCCTAGTTGCCCAGCCTGGGTTACCTGGGATAGTTCTTTTGAGCAAAACCTGGATCTAAAACCAATCAATCTGCCAAACATGAAATGAGAATTGCTGCATTTAATGTAGGTTCACTGACAGGACACACACTTGGAAGTGGATTACATGATGATACAGAGGAGGTTGGACATCCAATGTATCCAAGAAACAAGATGGAAGGGCAGAGCAGCAAAGCCTCTTGGCTTGGGATCCAGATGCTACTACTCAGGAGGGGGACAGGCTAGAAATGAGTTGGAAATGTGGTGAGACAGAGGCTTCAGAAGGCAGTGAGGGATATCATCAGAATTACTGACAGACTCATGGCAATCAGACTCCATTGTAATGATAGGGCAGTATTCATAATCCCGTGATAGAGATGTTGGGTGAGATGAGGGAGAAATGGCTCCTGAGAGTACTCATAGTGTGAAGAGAAAGGCGTATCCCAGATGACTGGAGAATAAGCATACTCATGGCAATATACAAGAACAAAGGGGACAGCCACAACTGTGGGCAGTACAGAGGTATCAAACTCCTATCACATTGCATTTAAGTTCTTGAGAGGGTGATTGATAGATACACAGAGTACTACAAAGTACGATGGGAGATGAGCAGTTCAGATTCACATCAGGATGCAGCACAACTGACCTGTTGTTTTCAGTGAGACAGATAGTTCAGAAGAAGCTAGAGATGAGGAAAGAGTCCAACTTGGCATTCCTAGACTTGGAGAAAGCATATGACACGGTCCCAAGAAAGCTAATTTGGGCAGTACTGCATTGGTTCAAAGTCCCAAAAACATTAGTAGAATTACTGCAGGCTATTTACAAGGACCCAATGATGCAATGGAATGCAAAACTGAAGGCACACTGGATGAAACTAAGCACGGACAAGACAGTGGTAATGGGCAGCAAATTGGGGAAATCAGAAGAAGATGAGAATTGAGATAGAAGTGAAGACAGTGGAACAGGTAAATAGCTTCAAATATCTGGGAGGGGTGGTTGAGAACTAGGTAAATCATAATGAAGAGGTCAAAGCTAGCATCAGAGGGGCTTCAGCCAACTGGCATAGAGGGTCAGGTGTATTCTATGACAGAAGAATGCCAAAGAAGCTGAAAGGTAAGGTATACAAGACAGTAGTGTGACCAGTATTACTGTATGGGACATAAACATGGGCAGTAAACGCAGAAAAGATGAAGAAGCTAGAGGTGATGGAAATGAAATGCCTGAGAGGGGTGGTAGGATGCACACTGTGGGACAGATGAAGAAATAAGAATATAAGAGCAGAAGCCAAAGTAACTCCAATTGCAGAAAAGATCAAAGAGTACAGATTATGGTGGTTCCGACACATATGCAGGAAAGTAGAAGGCAAGCTGCTGAAGAAGATTTGGGACAGAGAGGCAGAAGGTAAGAGGAAACAAGAATGTGCAGCAAAGAGGTGGATGGACTGTGTGAAAGAAGATCTGCGACAGTCAGGCATGAGTATTAAAGAAGGCAGGAGTGTGGCACTGAACTGAGAGAGATGGCAACAGTTAGCACATTACCCCGACCCCACATAGAAAATGGGAAGAAGGGGGCTGATAATGACGATGGTGAGTTAACTGATTACACAGTCTGATGAAATCTCTTTTATTTATTCATTTATTTATTTACTTATTTGTTTGTCTTTGTTGCCCAGGAGATACATTTAAGATACACACAACAGAAAAATTATTTATAAAGGTGCATTATGTAGATAGTTCTTAAGACTTCTAAATACAAACGGGTAATTGTTCTGTAGTCACACTATACAATGATAAAACAGGCATTTCTTCTGTGGTGGTATTATGCATATTAACTTCATAGGTTCATAGATGCAAACTGTAAAACATTTAGTACAGAAACAGTTCATGTGCAATATATGTGACAATTAGACATTAGATATGACTTACAAGATATGGGTCAGGAGAATTACAGCACAGATGTTAGGAATAATTAGAACTGAGGCAAGGAATGTGAAACAATCATTAGGTAGATAACAGTTAAAGCTTGAAAAGGAAGAGAGGTATTGTATAGCTGATGAGTCAAGGATAGTGAGGGTAAGAATACTCAGGCTACCCCGGAAACAACAGTGTGGACCTATAGCCACCTTTTCCAAATACTGGGTCATACATCACTTCCAGGAGTAGGGCAGGGTTTACTACAGCCATTCTACAGGGTATCCTGCAACTTGCCCCTTGACCAGGTTCTAGCTTCCATTATAATCCTTAAGCTCTGGGAATTTTCCCATGAGTAAGGGTTACTACAACAGTGATTCACAGGATAAACACAATTAAATTGTTAAAGGCTCTTACCACAACAGTAGATGTTTGAATATGATCTTTTTTTTTTTTAATATTTATTTTGTTCTTTCCATAGCTGGCAATCAGCTACTCCCAAGAGCCTGTCATCATTCAACAGGTTTGCCAAACCATCTAGCCTCTCTGTACTTGCTTCAAGCAATGTTTGAGGATAGTGAGGAGATCAAGACTCATTGGGGTAGTTGGGGCAGTATTGTACTGCTGCTGAAGAGTGTGTTTTTGTATCTGCACTTGCATTTCTGCCCCCTTGTGTGCACCCATTGACATCTCAGGGAAGGACACACAATAGGCAAGCTAGCATATTATCCCAGTCGGCCACTGTCCTGCTACTCTGAAGACAATGTATCCTGTGTGCCTTTGTCTTCTACCAAGAACAAATTCAAGGTGCATGCAAGTGTGCATCTTACTTCTTGAATGAGCAAACTCATCCTTCCTGCCTGTGCCATCCATCACCCAAGTCACTAACTGAACTCAGATCACCTGGGCTATATTCAGGGTTCTATCCCTGTATGTTACTGATGCAAACTAGATGATCATTATTGCGACTGGGTTTCCCTACTTCCTTCACCACAACAGTTTTCATCTTTGTGTCATCAAAAGAATGGGGTGGATTTCTCTCTCAACTGTCATTTCTTTACACTACAACCATCTAGAAAGCCTCCAGTTTTCTTATGATTGCGTACTCTTAAGTGGGCCCAGGTTTGGAAGGAATGCTACCCGCACAGCCAGGCACCCTGGATGAGTGTTATAACTTAGCTTCCCTTAACTATGAAGTATTAGGGGGTATTTCTCCTACTAGTGGAAATATGGCCAGGACATCAGGGAACTTCCCCCTACTCTTAGTACTCGGGGGAAGAGTTTGTGTGTTACACATTCTGTCTTCCTGTTTCCTGTCCAGGCATGGAGGCAGCCAAGAGGAACAGGGAGAAAACATGTCTGATTCAGCTATCGCTGGAATTGGAGTGAAAGTTGCTGAAAATGTAGCTGAAATGTTTTTTTCTGATGATGTGGGTACAGAAAAAACAGTGACACTGGAGAAAAAGGAGATTGTAGCTGAAACAGAGAGAGATTCAGAGGAAAACTTTCAGAGGAAATTGAAAGAGAGAGAGTTACCTCTGAAAAATGCATAATTACAACCCTCCAATTGGGTGGGGTTGCGGGATAATTATTTGGAAGAAATGATCAACCAAAGTGACCCAGAAAATGAAGCAGCAGTTTCACTGAGTAAAATAGAAGAGGGAGAAGAAGAAGAAGAAGAGACTGTGCCAGAAATAGTTCCAGACGCAAAATCTTATGCACAAACTGTTGGAGAAGGAACAACGAATAAATAAAAGAAACAAAAAATAAGTATGCAGTACATGTAAGCAGTAAAAAAGAAGAATGTTTGGCCAAGTCTGAGGTTTGGGACTCTATTATAACATCTCTGGGTGTCTATGCAATAGAGGTAAGAACATTTATTTTAATTAATAAAGAGACTCTTTGTGACTTGATATTTGAGATTGGACAGGCCACAGAAAATCTCTTGGGTGCATATGAACAAACGAAAAATATTTCTCCATGGTCAGAATATGTGGTGCAAGCTTTTTACAGACAAACAAAAAAAGAATAATGATCCAGTTTAGAAGTGAAGTTGAAGTAAAAGAACTGAAAGAACATTTGTTATCTATATGTAAAGAAGTAATGGACACTAAAAAATATATGATGAAAGAGGAGTATGGACTAGGGGATGGGAATGCGGAGTAATACTGAAAATAGAAAATGATAATATTATGCATGTACCTAGTATTATTAATGTTCATAGTAATAGGGGTTTTATGAAATTCAGGGGTCTACCAAAGACTTGTTATTTTTGTGGAAAAATGATAATTTCATCAATGAATGTGATAAAAATGGTGTTATTTTTGTGGTAAAACAGGGCATAATGCAAATAAATGTCTCAATACTGGTCATTCATGGCTAGAATGTGAAATGAATGTGCAAGGAAATGAAAATGAAAATAAAGGGATAGAAGAATGTGTTACACCAGGAAATGTACAAAAGGATGTGACTGATAAAGAGGCTGTACATGAAGTGATACAGGAGAAAGGGATAGAAGAATGTGCTACACAAGAAAATGTACAAAAAGATGTGACTGATAAAGAGGCTGTACATGAAGTTGAAGAAAGTAACAAGAAAAAAGAACCAGATTAGACAAGCGAGGAAGAAGCTGAATTGTGTACAGTAAAAAATAAAAAGAATTCAATCGGTAAAAGAGTTAAAGAAAGGAAAAGAAAATTCAAAAATGTAATACTTAGAGAAAATAAGAAAGGAAATGGATAAAAAAATTATACCAACTGTTCTTACAAGCTGAAAATATTAGCTTTAAATATGAACAGTATGAAAAATCTTAAGAGGAGAATACATATATTACAATGGTGTGCTGCAGTAGATGCACATATTGTTTTAGAAGATATCAGATTATTAACAGAGAAAGAAATAACACAAACTGACAAAATTTGGAATGGTGTGGTAGTTTGGAACATTGGGAAAGAAAGTGCTCGGACATATGTATATTATGTCAAGAAAGCATTAAAATATTAGATGTAACCATAATGGAACTAGGACAAATTACAGTAATAGACTTGAGATGGAAAAATATGTGTATAGAATTATAGCTTTATATGCATATGTAACAAAAAAGAGAGAGAAATTATTTTTAAAATATTCTTGAATATGTGTAGATATGGACATTATAGTGGTAGGTGATTTTAATTGCAATTTAAGAAACAAAATAAGAGCAATTTTGACATTAAAATGGTTAAAGAAATTATGAGAAATGGAAAGTTAAGTGTATGGGAGAATAACCACTGGACCTACAAAAGGAATGAAATTAGGACATAAATTGATTATTTTTTAAAAATATCTGATAGTTTAAAAGTTAAAGAAAAAAATTAAGTATGCTGGATTTTCAGATCATGTAGCTATATGGGTGAAAGTACAGGAAAATGAAGAATATATAAGAATTGGTAAAGGAATAAAGATAATTAGTGAAAAGGAATTAGATTTAGAAGAGAAAAAATAAGTTATGGCATTATGATTAAAATCATATGAACTTGAGAGAGTTTTATGAACACTGGACTGTTTGGTGGCTTAATTTTAAAGAGAAATATAAAAAAGTGTTTTAGAATGTGTAAGGAAGAAAAGAAGCAAAAAAAAGAGAGATATAATATATTAAGTCAAGAAACACATCTAGAGACTTATTAGAGAAGAAAAATTCATTTTATGAAAAAGAGAAATATATAAAATGAATCAAATGAAAATTAACAACTTGTTATATAAACAAAAATATTGTTTACAAGGAAAGAAAGAAGAGGTAGCACCATATTTGAGTAAAATAATAAAAGAAGGAAAAATAATAAGATAATTAAAGACTAAGGAAATAAGACAGCAAGAAGGAATATGCAAAATAATTAAATAATATGTATTGGAATTATTTATTAAAAGAGAAGAAAACAGAAAAAAATTTATAAAGGTGAAAAATAAAATAATGAAGATAATGAGTATTTAGAACAAAAATAACTATGAAAGAATGAAATAAAATTCTAAAAGATATTAATATGAATTCTGCAACGGGACTGGATGGAATTGAATATGGTATGTATAGAGAAATGAAGGAGTGGCAAAAATAATTTTTATAAAAATTATGAATGAATGGTTAGAAACTGGAATTAATGAGAAAGATATGTACAGGAGTTATGAAATTTATATTTAAAAAGGAAATAAAGAGGCGATAAAAATTAAACACCTATAACATTGAATATTATGGAAGATGAAATTTTATGAAAATAATAACAGAAAAGTTACAAAAAAAATCATAGACTATATGACCAAAATGTATTCAGAAGAAAAGGAAAAGGTAGTCAAGAGTTATTATGGATAATAAGAGAAATCATTTATGATATCATAAACAAAGATTTAGAAGCAAACATTATGATAGGGGATATAAGTAAAGCCTATGATAATCAATATAAAAATGGAGAATTTTACAAGCATATAATGTAATCAAAAATTTTTACAAGTAATAAAATCTGTTTATGAAAGGAACTATGTGAAACTAAATGTAAATGGCTGGATTGGGGAAGAAATAAAAATATAATGTGGAATAAAGCAGAACTGCCCAGATAGTAGTGTAATTTTATCATTAGTTATGAATGTAATAGTGAAGAAAATTAATAAAATGTCAAGTAGTGGTGGATGCAAAATGATGAAGGAAGTACAACTGCTGATAATGTAGAATTATGCAGATGATATTGTACTAATTGTTAAAAGTAAAGTATGGATGGAAGAATTAAATGAAAAATTAAGTATAAATTAAAAAAATGGATTAAGTATAAAAGAGAAAAGTAAAGGATTTGGTTTTGAATGTATAATAGGAGTTATTGAGTTCAATGAAAAATATATAGATATATTAGGAATAATATATGAAAGGAATGAATACAGACAGCAATGGGATAATGTAATCAAAGAACTAAAGGATATGACTATTTTTTGGAAATCATATAGATTTTCATATAGGAATAAACACACTTGTTGAACACCATGGTAATAGGAAAAAATGTTTATGTTGCTAACATCTATATGATTCCTATTAAGTATGAAAATGAGCTAATAATAGTTATATTTTCTTTTATATGGGGCTCTAACCTGAATCCAGTCAAGAGAGGTTTAATAAACTCAATAGTACATGAAGCATCTTTAATTTTATATAAGGTATTAAAAGGAATTATGAAGGAAAATAAAAAGCTTGATAGAAATGATACTATATTATAAATATAAAGAATTGTGGGAAGGAATGGAAGTTAAAAAAAGTAAAAGCATTGTGAATAAAGTAATGAAAGAGTACCAAACCAAAATTGTGTTATGAAAATTAAAAAAGAATACATGTGAAAAAAATAGAAATTAATGGTACTTAAATATTATGAAAGCATTTTATTGCATTGATCAATGGAAATATTTAGAAAGATAAAGAAAAATCCATAATGATGAGATATAATAACTATAAAAAGATTAAAAAGTTTAATTTTTTTTATGGAGACTGTCTATTAGAAAATTGCCAGATATGCCATACAAGAAAAAGCAGGATAGAATATGCAATAAATATGGAGAGGTTGAGACTACTGAGCATGTGTTTTTGAAATGTGAAAGAGTTAATAATTTGTGCAAAGAAATATGTAAACATAATAGAGTGAAAAGTTTGTTAAAATTTGAGCAAATGAATATGAACATAATGAAGTTTGGTTATTATGGTGCATGAAACAGGAAGAAGTGAGGAAAATGGGCAGAGTAATATTTTATTTTGAAAAACACAAAAAGGAGAAAACCAAATAAAGCAAACCACACTGGAGCCAGAATCAAGTTGAGCACTTTCATTTCGCTTATTACAGAACTTCCTCAGAACTAAAAATCAATTGCAGCCATTGCCTTTTATAAAACCAATTGATTATGGCATAATTTCCCTAATTGATAATCATTATAAAACGAAACAGCCAATAAAAATGTATTTATACACATTTACAAACATCTACTAAATCAAATGAATACAACAATGAAAATGTGAATATTCACACCTATCAAAAATATACATTTATAAATATCTATATATATATATATAAAAACTATAAACATATGTTTGTACTTAATTATTCACATAATTCAAATGACTTTTCACAGAAATCTTGTCATTTATGCCTGGATTTATATCCGCCGTTAGAAAAATCTGCCATTTTAACTCTATATTTTCTAAAAAATAATTAAAAGAACCTACAAAATTGCCCATATTAACTTTTTCTACTACAAAGAAAGTAAACTTAAAAATTGTGCACTTCACTGAGTGCTTAGCCAATGCATTACTTAAATCCTTCTTTTTAATAGCTAACACATGCTATCTAACTCTATGATTCAATTTTCTAATAGATTTACCTATATAGAAATTCTCACAGCTGGAGCACACTGCAAGGTACACCAATCCCTCACTTTGGCAGTTATATCTTCCCTTTGCTGTTAAGGTGTAATTTAAATGTTTAAAATGGTAAATGTATACCCCCATCATAAACCTACACTGAGTACATGGAAATGTACCAAAGCAAGTGAAATTATCATTTTTCTTCCCACATTTAGGTCACCTTTCAAACAATTCCTTCAAGTGTTTAGTATTTTTGTTAATAGATCTTGGCTGGACTCCCACTACTTTGCTTAATTCTTCATTCCCCAAAATAATTTTCCAATTTTCACTAAGTATCTCCCTGATCCTAGGCCCATCTGTACTCATAGGTACAGGAAAAGCATACCTTAACATCTCTTCCCCTACTCCATTACATTTAGGTATGGCATTAATCTTTAATCCAACTTTTAGAATAGGGGAAAACCTAGTCCCTCTATTTTTTGTAATATAACCAATAACATCATCTAGGTCCCCTCGGTCATATCCTCTATCAATGAATAACTGTCTAAGAAAATTCGCTTCACTGATGAAATTATTTTCTTCACTAATCATCCTACTAAGCATTATAACTTGTCCTTTGAAGACATTAATCGTCATATATTTTGGATGAAAACTTTCAAAATGTAAATAATTATTAGTAATTTTTTTATGATAGATGTTGCTACTAAATTCTTTTTTATTGATGTCAATGCTTATTTTAACATCAAGAAAGTTAACTTCCATTCCAACATTACCAATGGTAAATTTAAGCCAAGTCACCGTCCTAAGTTTGCTGAAAAAATCAACCAACTGTTCTCTACTACCTGCCCAAATGAAAAACAGGTCATCAGTATATCATTTGTAGTACCGTATATACTTGAACAATTCTAATTTAGTGAGGAACTCGAGTTCCCACCATCACATGACCAAGTTGGTGAACACTGATGCAGCATGTGCACCCATTGCAACCCCACTTGTCTGTTGGTAAACTCCTTTTCCAAACATAAAAATAATTTTTCATTAACACTAGCTCCATAAGCTGATACCACAAAAATGTCTTGTTTAAGACAATTCCTCTGATTATTTAAGTAAAGCCTCATCAATTCTATACCTTCGGTTTGTTCTATTGCAGTATATAATGAACAAATATCAAATGTGCACAGCATAGTCTCATCCCCCTGAAATTCATATAACCTTAACTCATCTAAAAACATACATGAGTCTTTCAGAAACCATTTACTGTTTTGCACAATAGGATTAAGTATTTCATCTAAATAAATAGAAATTTTTGATGTTTTACTACATGGAGCAGACACTATGGGTCTGAACAGGGGATGTTCAGCATTCTGATATATTTTGGGAATTCCAAACAAAGCCCCCAATTGTGGCTGTTCAATGCTAAGAAATTCAAAAAGATCAGTAGTGATGTACTGTTGGTGTAATAAATCCAATAATATTAAATCAACTTCCTGAAACTTCTTTCTAACTACATCTTTAGAAACCTTTTTGTATTTAACGGTGTCAGCGAACATGTTACCTATAGTTTCGTTATACTTACTAACATTCATAATGACCAGGCCCTGCCCTTTATCTGTTTTCATCTATCTAACATCACTATAAAAATGAACTGTTTCAAAATTAGATTTATTAAACCTACCAAAATTATGTAAGTTATAAATGTCATTCTCACAAATCACAGAAAAGGTATTCAGCGTTAACCAATGGTGGGTTAACATTACTTTTCTTTTTCCACTGACTGTGATAAAGATATTTCAAATTTAATTTTCTGACATATAGCTTAAAATCTAAAACAGTATCTGTAATTGTAGCCTTATGTGCTGGTAAAGATGAAAAACTCTTTTTTAGAACTTCTATTTCATCTTTAGTAAATGTTCTGTCACTTAAATTGAAAATCTCATGCAAATTAGTTAACACCCCTTGGCCTTTCTTTTTTTCTTCCCCACTACTGTGAATGCCTCCTGATTGGGTGGGGGGGCTGCTGTTCCCACTTACTTGAGTGGTAAAAGGGGAAATTTCTTCACTACTAACACTAGAAACACTTGTCAAAATCTGTCTACTGTTAGTATTCTTATCATAGTTATTGCCATTTAAATTGCGAGTAAAGCCAAATATACCATACAAGAAAAGTCAGGATAGAGTATGCAATAAATGTGGAGAGGTTGAGATTACTGAGCATGTGATTTTGAAATGTAAAAGAGTTAATAAGTTGTGCAAAGAAATATGTAAACATAATAGGGTGAAAAGTTTGTTAAAATTTGAGCAAGTAAATATGAACATAATGAATGTTGGTTATTATGGTGCATGAAACAGGAAGAAGTGAAGAAAATGGACAGAGTAATATTTTATGTTTCATAGACTATATGGAATGAAAGACTAAATGAAATCAAATACAATGGAAAATAATGTTTTGATTGTGGCTACAAGAGTGGGGCGGAATGCTTAAATTGAAGATTATAATGTATGGGGATCTGCAAATAGATGTAAGTAATGTAAATATGTAAATAATATGCAATGTATATATCAATAAAAAATTATTTTGGTGGTAGGGGGAAGAGTTTGTGTGTGACACAACTGCCTTCCTGTTTCCAGTCCAGGAATGGAGGTAGCATAGAGAAACAGGAAAGAACACAGAGACTATAAGCCAAAGTGAAATGGTGGTAAAAAGTATTGGAAATGAAGGAGAAATAGTAGAATTGCTACCAGAAATGTTCTCAAATTATTTGGGAGTAGAGAAAACATTGTTTTTGAGTGTAGAGGAGGCCAAGAAGGAAACAGAGGTGAATGCACAGGTGGAAATGGATTCAGAGCAAAATTTCCAGAAAAATCTGTTTGAATCGACAGAAACAGTAGAAAATGCATTCTTTCAACCCTTCCAGTCAGGAGAGTTGCTGGATGTTTATCTGGAGTCGATGATAAACCAAAGTGAGCCAGAAAGTGGAGCTACAGTATACTGGAGTGAGATTATGGAGAAAATAGAAAAAGAAAATGTATCAGAGAATGTTCCAGAGAAAAAGACTTATGCTGAAACAGTGGGAGAAGTGGCCAAAGAGGAGATGGGAATAAAGGAAACAAAGAAGAAATTTGTTGTTCGGTTGAGCAGTAAAAAGGAAGGTTTGGACAGATATGAGGTATGGACAATGTTATAGTACCACTGGGTGTTAAAGTTGAAGAAGCAAGAGCTTTCATTTTAATTAACAAAGAAACATTTTGTTACTTGATATTTGAAACTGGTTAAGCTATGGACAATTTTTGGGGGGTTTATGAAAAAAGAAAACAGATTTTCCATGGTCACACCATGTTGTACAACCTTTGTTTTAGACAAACAAAAGAAAAGTGGTTTTGAGTCAGTTTAGAACTAAAGTGCAAGCAAAACAACTGAAAGAACATTTGCTGACAATATATAAAGTGATGGACACTACTAAAATATATGATGAAAGAGGACTATGGACTGGGGGATGGGAGTGTAGAGCAATTTTAAAAATGGAAAATGACAATTTGATACATATACCTAGTATTGCTAATGTTCATGGTAACAGGTTTTGTGAATATAGAGGACAACCTAAAACTTGCTATTTTTGTGGAAAAATAGTCATTTAATTAATGAATGTGACAGAAGAGATGTTATTTATGTGGGCAGACTGGTCATACAATAACCTACTTGCACCCACCCAACATGGTTTTTGGCCAGCACACAGCACAACAGCCTTACTGTCATTTACCAACACTGTATACAAAGCTCTTGATGTAGGCCTACTAACATCAGTGATCCTACCAGACCTATCAAAAGCTTTTGATACAGTGTCCCACTCAAAACTACTTTTACAACTTGAGACCATAAACTGCTCCCCACACACACTATCCTGGTTCCATAACTATCTACACAACAAAAAACAATCTGTTAGATGGCAAAGTAAGCAATCCAATTACCTACTCAACAACCCAGGCATTCCCCAAGTGTCTGTTATTGGGCCCTTGCTTTTTAACATATTTATTAATAATCTCCATAAAGCATCCCTGCATAGTGCACTCATTCAATATGTGGATGATTTGACAATAATTACATCCTCTAACAACATCTCAGATCTCTTAACGTTAGCAAAAAATGCATTTACTTCCATCAAATCCTGGCTTAACGAAGCTCAACTGCTACTTAATCACAAAAAATTAAAACTTTTACTCTTCACAAACAAACCTCTAACTCTAGACTTTAAAATATTCTCTCAAAACAATACAGAAATTGAAATTGTAAAAATAGCCAAATTACTTGGCATCACAATTGATGACTACTCAACTCAATCAAAAAGACCCATTTTCAGCTTGGCAAACTCTATAGGCATAAACTCTATTTGAACAAGTCTACCAAGTTGAAACTAGCTAATAGTCTACTTCTACCCTCATCTTCTATGGTTGCCCCATTTTCACTAGCCTACACACATCTCTCCTGAGCAAACTGCAGTTGTTGTTTGTCTTTTCTGCTTTTCCCGGTTAGGGGTCGCCACAGCGGAACTCCGGTCTGCTAATGATTGGCAGTAGATTTTTATGGTGCAGAGTTGTCAGCCCGGCGCCCAACCTTCAGCGAAGGCACGCCCATTTACACATGTCTTTTGGAGGCCACTCAACCACGGGGAGGACATGCAGACTCCACACAGAAGGCACTCCAGCCAAGAATCGAACAGGAGAACCTCTTGCTGTGAGGCAACAAAGCTACTGCTGTACCACCATGGCTTTTTAGCAAACTGCAGTTGTGCTACTATAAAATAGGCAAGTTTATCTCTACCATGCCAACTCACACACATCATTGCCTGGCCATTAAATTTATAAACTGGCTTGAGTTCCCTCATTACCTACATTACTCCCAACTTACTCTCACCCACAAACTACTACATAATCCAAACTTCTGCCCATCCCTTCAAACTATAATACAAAAACACACCCCTACTTGGCATCTTAGGTCCTCTAACAAACAACTCTTAAGCATAACTAAACCCAACAAAAGAGCTGGACGATGTCTCTATTCCCATGCCATTGCCAAACTTTGGAATGGGCTCCCTCTCTCTCTTACTCAACAAGACTCTTTAAAAACATTTAAGTTTGCACTAAAAGAACGCTATCTCAATAACCTTGTCTGTTCTTGTAGTCATATAATTAAACCACCTTAAATGTTTTGGCCACTATATACTACAAATACTTTTACTAACTTAATATAGTTGGAATTTACACTATCTGTCTTCATATCCAATCTCTCTTGCTTTCTTTATTTCTGTGGCTGAATAAACAGAACTGATTAAACAGTATTCTTACTTATGAGAATATATAAACAGAATTAATAAAAATCTAACACACTGGGTTTATTTTCTTGTATTGTATACCTCTATAATATATATTTGTCTTGTATATCTACTTCAATGTGTAGTATGTAAAAACTTTCTTGACTTTCAAAGTTAAGCTGATGTTATGTAAAATGTCTGTAATTGTATGGAGATTTTCTCCCCAGGCCTCCACTGAAAATGGGTCATTGGCCCAGTGGACTTTCCCATTCAACAAATGTCAATAAATAATAAATAAATAAATTAATTAAAGTGTAAAAATGTTGTAATACAGAGTATTCATGGTTAGAGTGTGAGATAGATACACAAGAAAATGAAAATAAGAAATAAACTGTAAATGAAGTTATACAAGAAAAAGAGGAAGAAGAGGATGTTGTACAGAAAGGCACACTACAACTGAAAAAAATGTAGAAGTTGCTTTTAAAATTAAAAACAAAGATAAAGAAAAAAGAGACAGAGGAGACAAGTGAAGAAGAGTCAAAGTGGCATATCATAAAAGACAACAAAAATTCAACAGGAAAGAGAGCGAAAGCAAGAAAAAGAACATTTAAAAATATAACGGTAAGAGAAAACAAGAAAGGCAAGGGATAAAAAACATGCCTTATACAACTGTTCTATAAAACTGAAAATTTGGACTTTAAATGTGAACAATATGGAAAATATTAAGAGGAAAATTAATATTATATATTGGTGTGCAGTTGTAGATGCAATAAATAGTGAATATAGAATAGTGTTAGAATACATTAGATTCATAGATTCATAGATTCATAGATTATTACTAGGCTAACTGTCTTCATGGACCATTTTTAAGCCTAGGCAATTACCCCCTGTAAGAATCAAACCCTGCACCTTGTGCTTCTAAGGTAAACACATTAACCATTATGCCACCCTCCCACCCTTCTTGATTAGATTAACTAAAGAGGAAAGAGTACAAACAGAAAGGCTTTGGAATGGCACTGTTATTTGGAATATAGGTAAAGACATCTGTTCAGGTAGATGTATATTATGTAAAGAGAATATAAAGATATTAGATATAACAATAATAGAACTAGGAAAAATAACTGTAGTTGGTTTGAGATGGAAAAAAACATGTATATAGGGTTATAGCCCTATCTGTATATGTGAGAAAAAAGAGAGAGAAATAATGTTTTAAAAGTATACTTAATTATGTTTGTGATAAAATGGGTAATGGCAGGTGACTTTAATTTTAACCTAAGGAATAAAAAGATGGACTATGATGTTAAAGTAGTTACAGAAATTATGAAGAGTGGACAACTAAAAATATAGGAGAATAAACACTGGAGCTATAAAAGGAATAAAATAAAGACAAAAACTCATTACTTTTAATATCAAAAAGTTTAAAAATTACTCAAAAAAGAATAAAATATACTGATTTTTTGATCATGTGGCTATTTGGATAAAAAAATCATGAACATGAGGACTATATTAAAATAGGGAAAGGAATAAAAAGAATCAATGAAAAGAATTAGATCTAGGAGAGAGAAAAGAGGTTATAGAAGTATGGAAATAACATGTTAACATGAGACCTTTCTATGAAAATTGGACCATTTAGTAGAATCGGTTTAAAAGAAATATAACAAGGTATTTTTAGAATGTGTAGAAGAGAAAAGGAAAAGAGAAAAAATGGATTACAGAGTATTAAGTAAAGAATTTTTTAATGGTTTAATAGAAAAGGATAGAATATTATATGAAAAATAGAGAAATATATAAAAGAAACCAAGAGAAAAATAATAATTTGTTATATAAGCAAAAATATTGCTTATAAGGAAAAAAGAGAAAGTAGCACCATATTTATCAAAAAAAGAAAGAAAGAAGAGTAAGAGAATTAAAAAATAAAGAAGGGAAACAAGTTAAGCAAGAAGGAATATATGAAATAATTAAGAGCTATGGCTAGATTTATATGGAAAAAAGTGGACATAGAACAAATTTATAATGGTGAGAGATTTAATAAAGATAACAATGAATGTTTAGAGAAAAATAAATATAAATGAGTTGAATGAGATCATGAAAGATATTAACATAACTTCTGCCATGGGATTAGATGGGGTTGAATATAATATGTCTAAATAAATGGAAGACTGGCAAAAAAAAGTATTTATACAAGTTATGAATGAATGGATGTAAACAGGGATTATGTACAAAGGAAAGCAGTTTGGGTTTTTTAAATTTTATGTTTAAGAAAGGAAATAAATATGAGATAAACACTGGAGACCTATAACATTAAATAATACAAACTATACATTTTTTATGAGAATAATAGCTAAAAGAGTACAATGTAAAACGGAAAGGTTATATGATCAAAATTTGTTTGGAAGAAAAAGAAAGGGAAGTCAGGATTTGTTGTGGTTAATAGGAGAATGAATTGATGACATTATTAATAAAAAAGTAGATGCATTATGGAGAATTTTGCAGGCATATGACATAAGTGACAAAATATTATGTATTATTAAATCAATATATGAAAAAGTTATGTGAAATTAAACATAAATGGTTGGATTGGGGAAGATGTGAGAATAGAGTGTGGAATAAAACAAGGATGTCCAGCCAGCAGTGTAATATTTTCATTAATCATGAATGGGAATAGGGAAATAAATAAAATGACAAGTAATGGAGGATATAAAATGATGAAGGTGGTACAAATACCAATAATGTATATTTATGCTGATGACTTTGTAATAATTGCTAAAATAAATTATAGATGGAAGAAATAAATGAAAAATTAAATATAATATTAAATAAACTTTGTTTAAGTATAAATAAAGAGAAAAGTAAAGGATTTGGTTATAAAGGAATGACAGAAGGTACAGAATATAATGAAAAGTGTATAGACATATTGGGTATAATATTTGGTAGAAGTGAATATAAATATAAGCAATGGGACAAAATTATTAAACCAATCAAATATATTATTGCTTTCTGGAAAACATACAGATTTTCATATAGAAAGAAAACACATTTGAAAAACAGTATAATATTGGGTAAAATATTCTATCTTGCAAACATTTACATGATACTGAAGTATGAAAAAGAAATTATGAGGATAATATTTTCATTCATCTGTGAGTTGAGACTGAACCTGGTAAAGAGAGGAATTTTATATATGAAAGAACAGCAGGGGAACTGGGATTGATAATTGTATATGCAGCTTCTTTAACTATGTATAACGTATTAAAAGGAGTTGTGAAAGATAATAAAAATTGGTGGAGACAATATTATATGGTAAATACAAGGAACTTTGGGAAGGAGTGGGAATGGGAAAAAAAAGAAGTAAAAGTGTTATTAATGAAGAAATTAAAGAATTTCATAGTAAAATTGTGTTATGGAAACTAAAAAAAGAATGTAATAGAAAAGAACAGAAAGGAATGGTATGTTAATATTATAAAATCATTATATTTTGTTGATCTGTGGAAAGAGAAATAAGTAAGTAGAAAGTAATAACAATGAGATATACAAATTATAAAAGGATTAAAGAATGTAATGTTTTTTGTAGAGGTTGTCCATAGGTAAATTACCAGTAAAAGCAAATATGGCATACAAAAGTAAACATGATAGAAGATGTAATAAGTGTAAAGAGTTTGAACCTACAGAACATGTATTTTTAAAATGTGTAAGAATTCAAGAGTTGTGGAAAGAAGTATTTAAACATGATTTGGTTAAAGATTACTTGAAATTTGAAATGTTAATTATGGACATGATAGAATATAGTTATTATGGAAAAAAGATCTCAAGAAAAGGCAAAGAAAATGGACTGAGTTATAGTTTATGTAACATGGAAAATATGGAACAATAGACTTAATGAGATTAAATACAATTGAAAGTGGACATTGACAAAAATATTGGAGAAAATATGGTTTTGGTTATGGGTAAAAGGGAGGGGAGAAAATACTTAAAAAGAAGTTAATGATGCATTGAGTGTTCTTCATGTAAATAATGTAAATATGTGAATATGTAAATATGTAAATAATATGAAATGTATGAATGTTTGCAAATAAAAAACAACTTTTTAGAGCTGCTCGTTGGTGACAGAGAGCTTCTACGGCAGCAAGGAAGAAGTCTGAGAATCAGCAGCATGGAAGAGAGAAAAAAGCTATGAAGAGTTTGGAGGTGGAAAATGAGAATTTGGAAGAAAATGTCTTAAATATGCCGAATCAGATAAAGATTTTTGTGTAGTGGATGATACAAATGAGCAGTGTTTAGCTGTCTCAATGGAAAATGATGTAACCTAGTCTGTTGAAGTGGTGCAGGAGAGCTTGAAGATGATGTTCTGTTGAAAATAACTAAGCAGTTCAATAAGCAGTAAAGGGACATCAGTCCTACCAAGGTCAGGTCTCTCTTTGTATACCCAGACATTGTAAAATAAAGGCGAAGAAGAATCAATAAAAGCCAGCAAATCTCCAAAAAGCGAATTTATTTCAGTAAGCACTTTCGGCAAGGTTCTTACCCTGCCTTCTTCAGACAAACACGTGCAAATCAATTAAACCACTTTTTAAAAAGGACAATATATCAATTAACTAAACTTAATTAACTATTTAAAAAGGTACCACACAATTACAAATATCCATCGTACTTACTACAAAGATACTTCACTAATATAAAGAAAAAATAAATAATAAAATATTCACAATATGTGTTTATATTTAAAATGGGTCCTCATTTCAATACATTTATTTTATAAGTATTTATTTATTTATTTATTGTTAATGTCTTATATATATGTGGGCATGAAGCTCTAGAAAATAAATAAATAAATAAACTTGTCATAACGCTTTGGTAAACAAAGATGTGCTAAACAGCTGAACAAGAATTAATCTGTTTCCTTACTCAAAAAAATACACCTTTCATATAAAAAAACTACAACGATTACAAAATATCATACTAAATAATAATGTACGTCTAAACCTAAAAGGAATAATAGTACATGCCTAAATGGCTAATACCTTATTGACAAATATACTTTCATCTTTGAAAGGCTAACAGTTTAAGCATACATTTTATAGATATATTTTCGTTAAGACCTGGATAAAGATGCGCCTTTGTTCTTATTTGCCACATCAATTTATAACTGTATATTAACAGTTCTTATGTCCATGTTGTTAGACCTATTAGCTTCCCTGGGTCCAGAAGTGTTCGCTAAAGCGTTGTTGGTGTCTTTTAATAATAGCATATGAATGTTCATCATGCTGTCTAAGCTTTTTTTCAGTCTTGCCAATGTAGTGTCGGTATGTGACACTTTTAGTATCACAACTATATCTACAATTGATTTTATGTAATCTTAGGACATGTACCAAGAGATTTGGAAAGCTTTTCATCACCATTTATAATATCCCAATTTTTATTAAGAATATCTCTAATAAAATGGTGGTCGGTACATAAACACCTAGTTTGATAGATATTAATATATTCTTGGTCTGTGAGGATACCTTGATTGAACCTGCCTAAAATATGTTGTCCTTGGTTGTTCAAAAATAGGAGAAGTGCCCTGTAGTTCTTTTAAATAGCACTTCTTTTGAATGTTAAACACCATGTGACTTGGATACCCCTACTCAAAACCTAAGGTTTCACATTTGGACACCCTAAGGTTTTCACATCGGACTTGAAATCTAAATTATCAATCAACAAAATATCCAAGTAATTTATTGAACTTTCACTAATGTAATGTCCTTAATGAAATCAGGTATAAGTGAAATATCACCTTTCAAAAAAAAAATGTCTTCCTGGTACCCCGAGTGTACCAGAGACATTGTTTTGGAACATTTTATTAGTGAATAAAAGTTATTCTCCACCCCTGATTTTTGCAAATAAATTTGCCCCTCAAAGAACATGAAATTGTTAGTCAAGACGATTTCAAGTAATGTTTCGATCAAGTATAGTATTATCATTAGATTTCTTATTGTATAGAAAATCCTTTATCCACTCCAAACCAATTTTTTGTGGAATAACAGTATAAAGGTCCTTTATATCGATTGTCAAAAAACATGTGTTATGTTGGTATTCTAATTTGTTGATGTTATCCAAGAAGCCCCATGAATCCTTACATATTTGGGGCTCACTTTCTACTAAGGGTTTGAGAATAGTATCTATGTATTTAGCACAGACGTAGGTTATCGACCCACGGCCGTCTACAATGGGCCTAAAGGGGGGATTTACCATGGTCTTATGAATTTTAGGAGAACCAAACAAAGCTGGTGTTCTGGGCGCTAACATGGACAAATATTGATGTAGGTCAAGGTCAACATACCCTTCTAAAAATAAATCATTCAGTGTAGATCTAATCTTTTTGTAAGCTAAATTGACTTCATTAAGGCTTACCTCAATATAAGCAGATGTGTCCAGCAATGTCAGCAGTAACTGCCATTTCCTGCATTTATATAAATTATTGTCAAAATCATTAATTAGAGAAGAAACAGCTAGTGGTAATTGTCTTAATAATTCAGTACCTGGTGAAGTTACCATCAACAGCCCGAACACTTCTGGACCCAGGGAAGCTAATAGGTCTAACAACATGGACATAAGAACTGTTAATATACCTTCTTCTAACCACAACATTGGTGTAGCGAACAATAACCAGGTATCTAATCAAGAAGAACTTATTCCTACTATGACTTCTTTTCTTAATAACAAGGTTTTTTTTGGCAATACAATGAATGTAACAAACAGTCAACCCGATGCCATTCAAGAACAAGGGGAGACCGCTGTTTCTTCTCTAATTAATGATTTTGACAATAATTTATATAAATGCAGGAAATGGCAGCTTGAGGCGGTTGAAAATTCTCTTTTTCATCAAGAACTGATCGAACTGTTTGATCAGCAGGGATTCGAGTTTCTGAAATCCCTTATTAATTTCTATAATAACGAAATTGACAACATCAAAATTGGCTTGGCTAACCTAGAACAAGCAATTAAAATCCATAAAGACTTTTCTAGGTACTAATATGAATACTGTAGGATTTATTCAAGTATTGAGGCAACAATGGACAAATGTTTGGTCACTAAAAAGAAAAAATTGGCAAGAGATCTAAATGAATCCTAAGCCCTCAAAGAACACAGTGACCCTTAATGACAATAGCGAAAATGAAAATAGCTTTCCACAAGATTCCCCTGCACCTCAGCCTTTAAGGAGAAGTGAGAGGCTTATAAACAGTAATGTTAATAATAATACCAACAACAATAACAATAGAACCAATGGGCCTAATGAAAACAACGGTAGGAATAATAGTAATAAGCATTTTAATAATAGCGCCAACACCAATATGGACAACAATGATGCACATCAACAGCAGGGTTTTCACCGAAACCAGGAAGTGCATCAAACCAGTAATCAGACTCAAACGAGAAACAGAAGGAGACAGCGAAGGAGATAGTCCCGGACTTTGGTGGGGTACCACGTATTCACACTAGCTCAGAAAGTGACTTTTCAATATATAATTACACCATCATTGACGTTGACCAAGAAATGGTTGACTTTTTATCCAAAGGTCTAACCTTTGTTCCTGCAACGAATATGGACATAGTCAAGACGATTGTGGACCTTAAACTATTTGTTAGGAAGCTGAATCTTAATCTTCTACTTGGTGAAAGTTCTAGTATGGTCAAGTCTATCCGTGTTTCAAGTTTGTTTAATTGAAAGAATTTGTGAGATGGATTTCAGGGCTATAAAGGATAGGAAAAAACAACAAAGGAATTCCTATATCATCAGTCATTCTGAATGAGAATATTTAAAATTTTTAAATGATTGCAACATAAGGGTGATGAAGCCTGACAAGGGGGTGGTCTGGTGTTCATGGACCATTTTGTGTATGTAGAAAGTATGAACAAATTGCTGGACACAGCTGCTTATATTGAGGTAAGCCTTAATGAAGTCAATTTAGCTTACAAAAAGATTAGATCTATGCTGAATGATTTATTTTTAGAAGGGTATGTTGACCTTGACTTACATCAATATTTGTCCATGTTAACGCCCAGAACACCAGTTTTGTTTGGTTCTCCTAAAATTCATAAGACCATGGTAAATCCCCCCTTTAGGCCCATTGTAGATGGCCATGGGTCGATCACCTACGGCTGTGCCAAGTATGTAGATACTATTCTTAAACCCTTAGTAGAAAGTGAACCCCAAATATGTAAAGATTCATGGGGCTTTTTAAATAACATCAACAATTTAGAATATCAACACAACACATGTTTCTTGACAATCGACATAAAGGACCTCTACACTGTTATTCCACAAAAAACTGGTTTGGAGTGGATAAGGGATTTTCTACACAATAAGAAATCTAATGATAATACTATTTACTTGATTGAAACATTACTAGAAATTGTTTTAACTAATAATTTCATGTCCTTTGAGGGGCAGATTTATTTACAAAAATCAGGGGTGGCCATGGGGTCCCCCTGCGGCGGCAGTTTTGCCAACGCCGTCATGGCACAATGGGAGAATAACTTTTTATTCACTAATAAAATGCTCCAAAACAATGTCTCCTGGTACACACGGTACCAGGATGACATGTTTTGTATTTGGAAAGGTGATATTTCACTTATACCTGATTTCATTAAGGACATTACATTAACGACTAATTTTTTGGAATTCACTTATGCGACAAGTGAAAGTTCAATAAATTACTTGGATATTTTGTTGATTAACGACAAAATTAATGGCAGGTATAAAAGTTTAATTTATAGAAAACCCACCTACTCAAATACATTTTTCCATTTTTCCAGCAATCACCCTTACCATCAGAAGAGAGCCGTAGTTAAAGGTCAGATGATAAGGGTGGCTCGAATGATTTCTGATAATTTAGATTTCGAGTCCAAATGTGAAAACCTTAGGGGTATGTTTTTGAGTAGGGGGTATCCAAGTCACATGGTGTTTAACATTCAAAAAGAAGTGCTATTTAAAAGAACTACAGGGCACTTCTCCCCTATTTTGAACAACCAAAGGACAACATATTTAGAGGCCGGTTTCAATCAAGGTAGCCTCACAGACCAAGAAGGGATCCCTGACAGCAGATATACTAATATCTATCAAACTAGGTGTTTATGTACCTTTTCATTGGACCACCATTTTATTAGAGATATTCTTAATAAAAATTGGGATATTATAAATGGTGATGAAAAGCTTTCCAAATCTCTTGGTACATGTCCTAAGATTACTTTTAGGAGGGGCCAGAATTTAAAAACTATTTTGGAGGCCAAAAAAAGAACACAGTCAAATAGGAATGTAGGCATGTTTAAATGTGGGGCTTGTTCTCAATGTAAATATATCTTGGTCAGTCACCTCCTATGTATTAACGACACAACTTATAAAATCAATTGTAGATATAGTTTTGATACTAAAAGTGTCACATACGTGGCACTATGCTCCCAATGTAAGGCCTATTACATTGGCAAGACTGAAAGAAAGCTTAGACAGCATATTTATGAACATTCATATGCTATTATTAAAAAGGACACCAACAACGCTTTAGCGAAACATTGTTTAGACCATCCTGGACATGATTTTAAGTTTGCTATTTTACAACATAGACCTCAAGATTTTAGAGGGGGACCTTGGCAAACATTGCTGGAGGTCGATGAATTGATGTGGCAAATAAGAACAAAGGCCCATCTTTATCCAGGTCTTAACGAAAATATATCTATAAAATGTATGCTTAAACTGTTAGCCTTTCAAAGATGAAAGTATATTTGTCAATAAGGTATTAGCCATTTAGGCATGTACTATTATTTCTTTTAGGGTTAGACGTACATTATTATTTAGTATGATATTTTGTTATCGTTGTAGTTTTTTATATGAAAGGTGTATTTTTTTGAGTAAGGAAACAGATTAATTCTTGTTCAGCTGTTTAGCACATCTTTGTTTACCAAGGTGTTATGACAAGTTTATTTATTTATTTATTTATTTATTTATTTATTTATTTTCTAGAGCTTCGTGCCCACATATATATAAGACATTAACAATAAATAAATAAATACTTATAAAATAAATGTATTGAAATGAGGACCCATTTTAAATATAAACACATATTGTGAATATTTTATTATTTATTTTTTCTTTATATTAGTGAAGTATCTTTGTAGTAAGTACGATGGATATTTGTAATTGTGTGGTACCTTTTTAAATAGTCAATTAAGTTTAGTTAATTGATATATTGTCCTTTTTAAAAAGTGGTTTAACTGATTTGCACATGTTTGTCTGAAGAAGGCAGGGTAAGAACCTTGCCGAAAGCGCTTACTGAAATAAATTCGCTTTTTGGAGATTTGCCAGCTTTTATTGATTCTTCTTCACCTTTATTTTACAAGTTTTAGTGTGTGTTTTTTTTTGTCATATACCCAGACATTGTTTTACCTGTTTCAGTGGTACTGGTGTCTGTACGGGTCTATATCAAAATCACGAAGAGGCGTTTCAGTGAATGCCTCTTCATCGACACGTACTGAATGAACGCACTAAACTGCGATCATTCAGAACAGCAATTTCTTTTCCTGGGTTCAACTGCATCCAGAGCCATCCAAGCTAAGATAAGAATATTTTCCTGATTAATTGCACTTATACTTGCTTTATACAGTGATCACTGCTGTTTTTGAGCATTTTTAAAGCATTTATTTATTTTTGTGGCAAAAAAATTCATTTCCCTGTTTGTATATCTTTGAATCTCTTTGCAGAAGTTTAAAACAGCCAGAGACTTAGTTGTTTGGTCGTTTTTGTTCAATCTGCACTTGAGAGCTGGTTTTATTGTGCTTTTACATTAACAGATTCCAGGGTCTGAGATCTTGTGGCAGAAGGCATTTACCTAAGTTCTCTGGTTGGGAAGCACTGGATGAAGCTCAAAGTGTGGTTATTTATTGGCTAGAAGGCATAGGAGTCAGTTTTGAAGCTTTTTTTTTTACTGAGCGTAACTGCTCACCAGGCCGCAGCAGTGCCCTGTATAGTAGCAAATGCCTAGACAGTAAAACTTAACTATAAAGTTAGGATTACATCTGAAACTTGTTAAACAATGTGACATTGTACAGTAATAAACTTAGAGCAGCTAGGTTGTGTATCAAATACCACTGCCATATCCTAGTATTATATAACATATTTATTTATTTATTATTTATTTATTGCATTTGTTTACCGGGAAAGTCTACTGGGCCTAGGTGAGCCCATTTTCAGTGGAGGCCCAGGGAGAAAAGCTCCACATAAAAGTCACATTACAGAAATACAAATATCGAAAATACAAATATCAAAAATGTAACACTATTTACAGTTTTTTAGCAATTCCATTGCAGTTTTATGGTAGTCCATCGATGATATTAACATGTACTTTTGGTCATATAGATGCCATAGACATTACTGGTTGGGAAGCAGAAAAAACAGTAACATTGTATACAATTATTTACATGCATTTAAATCTGTAGGCAGTGTAGTAACAGTCACAGGTATGGCTGCAGACCTGCTAACAGTGCATACCTATAGCCCCAGAGAGTGGGAGCAGTGAGAAGAGAAGAAGAGTTATTTTTGGCATGGGCATAACCAGCAGGTAGAGAGGTGTTGTCTGAGGGATTTTTTAAAGAGAGCAGGGTATGAGATGGAGTTTATTGAGGTTGGGAGGTTATTCCAAAGTTTGGAGGTAGTGACGGAGTAAGGCATTTGGCCAGCTGGAAGTTGAGGTTTATTGACTTTAAGTAGAATTTTGTTTTCAGATCTAAAGTGTCTGTTTGGATGGTACAGAGTTAATATAGAGGAGAGAGCTGGACAAGCTGTTGGTTTATATATTATTTTATGTGTATAATTAAGTGGAGGTAGTTGAGATAGAGTGGAAGTTCAAGCCAGTTTAGTTGTTGCAGTGAGGAACAGTGATGTGATGAGGATCTAGCATTTGTTGCAAATCTAGCAATTTTATTGTAGCATATATCAAGTTTGTTTTTTAGTGAAGAGTGTATATTAGTGAGGATGGCGGCACCATATAGGAGGGATGGAAGTAGGAAGGCAAAGGCTAGTGTTCTTTTGGCATTGTTATTTAGGTAATAGCTATGTCTGTTGAGGGTACCTAGTTTCTGGTGTGTCTTTTTGATATTGAGTATGTGGGGTTCAAAAGTTAGGGTTTCATCGATGGTGACTCCTAACAGTTTAGTACTGAGGACAACTTCTATGGAGGTATTAGTTTGGGAAAGGATAGAGAATTCAGCCCTGTTCAGGGGGTGTTGTTGTTTTTGGGAGTGAATAGAATCAGCTTGGTCTTGTTTGGGTTGAGAGCGAGGTGATTATTTGACATCCATTTTTCGGTGGATGTGAAGGCATTTTGGGTTAATACTTGAAGCTCAGAAGGGGTTTTTGCAGTGCAGAAAATTGTTGAGTCATCTGCATATTGTATTATGTCAGCCTGTATTAGTGACTCATGGAAATTGTTGATAAATAAGTTGAATAGTAGGGTCCCAATATTGAGCCTTTGGGGACACCCGTGGAGATTTTTAAGAAGGTGGAAGAGGATTGCTACCATTTGGTTAATTGGTATCTGTCAGAAAGGTAGCTAGAGAACCAAATTAGGTTTGGGGGTGAGACACCTAGGTTATTAAGTTTAGAGAGTAAAATAGGGTGTGAAATTGTATCAAATGCTTTTGAAAGGTCGAGGAAGAGACGATCAGACCTGAATCGCATCCTTGATTTACTGTATCCAAAAAGGAGATGAGGGCTGTATTTGTGCTATGGCCTGGTCTAAAGCCATGTTGGGTAGGAGTGAGTAGTTATGTGTTGATTAAGTGGTTGATTAGTTGGATGTGGACACATTTTTCAAGTATTTTAGAGATGGGGAGAGAATGGCTATTGGCCAGAAGTTTGAGATGTGGGAATTTTTGCCACCTTTGTGCAGGGGCAGAATGTAAGCTTTTTTCCAGATATCGGGTACATATGTTTCTTAGGTTGATCTATTGATTAGTATACTAATGGGGTATGCTATGGAATCAGCAGTTACTTTTAGGAATTCAGCAGGCAGGTTGTCAGGAGCACAGGAGCAGGGTTTGACTTTATGAAGCAGCTTCTTTATGGTGCTTGTGGGTATGGGACTGAAAGAAAAAGATGGTGGGGATGCTTTAGAATAAGTTGTATATTGGTCTGGTGAGTTTAAGAGGTGAAAGTAGTGGTCGGCTTCGCAATGGTGTCAATAAAATATGTGTTGAAGCAAGAGGCTATATCTCTGGGGGGTTTATCGGGGTATGGACAGGGATTGGAGTTAGACCCTGGGTGAATAAGGGAATTTATTGTTCCCCAGACTTTTTGAGGGTTTATTCTATGCTGGTTTTGTAGCTTATGGTAATAGTCATTTTTATCTTTAATAACTTGTCTTTTGGCTTGATTACGTAGTTGTTTGTATTGTACCAGGTCAGCTGGGTTTTTTGTGTTTTTACCATGTTCTCCAAGCTTTATCTCTAGAAGACATGATTTGCTTTGTGGGTTTTGTGAGCCACGTTGCTTGGTTAGTCTTGACTCTCTTTATTCTGAGTGTTGCTACCCCATCTAGGATTTTGAGAAACGTTGAATTGAATAACTCAACTGCTTCATGTAAGGGAATGTTATGTACTGGAGTTCAATTAGTATGATATAAGATTTCATTTAGAGGTTCTGGAAAGAAATTGGACAGGTCTCTTATTAGTTTTAAGTAATGATTACCGGTCATTGTAGGAGTTTTGCAGATGGCGAAGGCTGGTAGGTGGTCACTGATAGTGTTTGGTAAAGTTCCAAAAGTGGAGATTTTATTTGGATCAGATACAAGGATCCAATCTAAGGTTGAGCCTTGTTTCATTTGATTGTTGGGCCTGGTTATATCAGAAATTAGTTGGGTGTAGTTGTATAGGTAGATATTTGTTTAGAGGTTTTGATTGGTGATATCTGACCAATTTATATTTACATCCCCTAGTATGATAGTTTCATTTTGAATATGTTTGGATGACTAGGCTAGAATCTCTTCTAGAATGGGAATGTTATCACCTGGGGGAATGTATAAAACTATGATGCATAGGGTTTTGTGGTTATTTAGTTTTAATATTGTAACTAAGAGTTCAGCAGGGGAGAAATGTGGAATGGGTTTTGAGTAGGGAACTATGGTATAGCTACTTGGGTATATTAAGTCAACGTCCTCACCCTTTTTATGTGGTCTGTCGTTTCTAAGGCATGAATAGTGGGGGGTAGGAATTCTGTATTATTTATGCATGGCTTTAACCATGTCTCTGTCATAGCTGTGAAAACTATCCTGGGACACCCTGTTAAAATGCAATCCTTATTCCTAAACAACCAACTCTATTATAGGACCAGAATACATGGATATGTAATTTCCAAATGTCTCTGTGACCATCTTGGCAGATTTGGTTATCCTAAGGCAATGTAGCAATTGTCTCATGTTCGCAGACAACCAGCCAGCCATTAAAGAAAATAGCACAGTATGCAAGAGATGTACAGTGAATATAAAAAGATTACACACCCCTGTTAAAATGCCATTTTTTTGTGATATAAAAAAATGAGACCACAATAAATCATTTCAAAAGTTTTCCCACCTTTAATGTGACCCATAACCTGTACAGTTCATCTGAAAAAGAAGCAAATCTATTAGGGGAAAAAATATAAAAAATAAAAAAACGTACAATAAGCTGGTTGTATAAGTGTGCACACCCTTAAACTAATACTTTGTTGAAGCACATTTTGATTTAATTACAGCATTCAGACTTCTTAGGTAGGAGTCTATCAGCATGGCATATCTTAACTTGACAATATTTGCCCACTCTTCCTTGCAAAAGTGTTCCAAATCTGTCAGATTGCAAGGGCATCTCTTGTGCACAGCCCACTTCAGGTCACCCCACAGATTTTCTATTGGATTTAAGTCTGGGCTCTGGCTGGGCCATTCCAAAACTTTAATTTTCTTCTGGTGAAGCCATTATTTTATTGATTTGGATGTATGCTTGGGGTCGTTGTCATGTTGAAAGGTGAAATTCTTCTTCATCTTCATCTTTCTAGCAGACACCTGAAGGTTTTGGGCCAAAAGTGACTGGTATTTGGAACTGTTAATAATTCCCTCCACCTTGACTAAAGCCCCAGTTCCAGCTGAAGAAAAGCACCCCAAAAGCATGATACTGCCAACACCATGCTTACCATGGGGATGTTGTTCTTATGGTGAGGTGAAGTGTTGTTTTTGCACCAAACATACCTTTTGGAATTGTGGCCAGAAAGTTCACCCTTGGTCTCATCAGACCATAACCCATTTTCCCACATGCTTTTGGGAGACTTGATGTTTAGTTTTGCAAATTTTAGCTGGGCCTGGATGTTTTTCTGTTTAAGAAAAGGCTTCCATCCTGCAACCGTACCCCATAGGCTAGACATATGGAGAATATGGGAGATTGTTGTTACATGTAGTACACAACCAGTACTTGCCAGAAATTTTTGTAGCTCCTTCACTGTTGCTGTAGGTATCTTGGCAGCCTCCCTGACCAGTTTTCATCTTGTCTTGTCATCAATTTTGGAGGGACGTCCAGATCTTTGCAATGTCACTGTTGTCCCATATTTTTTCCACTTTTTGATGACTGTCTTCATTGTGTTCCATGGTATGTGCAATGCTGTGGAAATTTGTTTGTACCCTTCTGACTGATACCTTTCAACAATGAGATCCCTTTGATGCTTTGTAAGCTCTCTGTAAACCATGTTTTTTTGCTGTGGCAGGCAACTGAGTAAATGTCAGGAAAATCCTACCAGGACAGCTGAACTTTATTTGAAGTTAATCAGAATCTCTTTAATTGATGGCAAGTGTGTACCCAAGAAGACTGAATGCTGTAATTAAAGCAAAAGGTGCTTCAACAAAGTATTAGTTTAAGGGTGTGCACACTTATGCAACCAGCTTATTGTATGTGTTTTTATTTTTTATATTTTTCCCCTAACAGATTTGTTTGTTTTTCAATTGAATTGTACAGGTTATAGGTCACATTAAAGGTGAGAAAAGTTTTGAAATTATTTATTGTGGTCTCATTTTTTTATATCACAAAAACCTGGCATTTTAACAGGGGTGTGTACACTTTTTATATCCACTGTAAATACACAACTTCCTTGGAGGCAAAAATTTTGCATACAAATGAGGTTGTCAGGAATACCCACACTACATCCCTCACACATACCGTTCTTTTCACACACACATTGTTTATGCTGAGGTGATTAGAAAAATTCCCAAATCTCAAAGACCTCCAAAGCCACCTAATGGCAACTCTGCTCCTCTGCAATCACTAAAGCCCACACCTAATGTAACACCAAACATCTCACATAAGCCTACACCTAATGGTCTTCCCAGTGCAAAGCCTGTAAGGCAAGCACACACTTTACCTAATACTCTTCATTGGGGAGTCTATTGTGCAATATACAGATGCCCCACTCACCAGGTTGGATGAGATGAAGATAATGATTAGTTGCATATATGGAGCCAGGATACACAATATCACTCATGTGTACACTCAAGTTACTGCACCTTAGGTACCAATATGAATCTATAATAGTCCATGTGGGTGTAATGACCTGAGACATACCTCACTGAACTATATGAAAATAATAATTCATCTCTTGGAATATGTCATAGGTAAGTATGAGCCTTGCATTGAGCAGCATTCTACCTTCACCAAGGGTGATGCCACAGTCTTCTTCTTCTTTTGGCTTTTCCCGGTTAGGGGTCGCCACAGCGGATCACCTGTCTGCTCATGATTGGCAGTGGAGTTTTACAGTGTCGAGTTGCCAGCCCGGCGCCCAACCTTCCACAGAAGGCACACACACGCACTCACACCTAAGGACAATTTAGTGTGTCCAATCCACCTACAGCATGTCTTTGGGATGTGGGAGGAAACTGGAGCACCCGGAGGAAACCCACGCAACCACAGGGAGGACATGCAGACTCCGCACAGAAGGCACCCCAGCCAAGGATCGAACCAGGGAACCTCTTGCTGTGAGGTTACAATGCTAACCACTGCACCACCGTGGCCACCCCAAGGGTGATGCCACAGTATGAACATAAAATGATGGATTTTAATAATTGACTTAGTTTCTGGTGTCACTCCAGAGGGATTCAATATCTGTTAGCATGAGAGAAGATGTCAGAAGACCATGTTGCTTTGCCAAGGATGGGTTGCACTTGCCCCCCCAGGCTTTCAGATATTGGCTACAACTTTATCCACCCCCCCCCTTAGACCCTTAGAGCCTTTTTTAGGCAATGCCAAAAAGACAAAACAACCAACATAGTGAAAAGTCTACAAGCAACCTTAAGGTGTTACTGCTTAATGCTCAGAGACTAAAGAAAAAACTCTACACTCTTTAAGTTCTTCTCACTCTGGAGTATGTAGACATCTGTGCCATGACTGAGCCTTGGTTTAAATACATAGAAAGTACTCTGAAATTGCAAGGCTACAGTGCCTTGCACACATTTAGTCCAACAACAGCACAGACTGGGGCCAAAGGTAGAGGTGTTTCGTGTTAACAACAAACATGCCTCCAGGTTGGTTAAACAGCATGACACCATGGAGCTCATCAACATGCAAGTCACCATAGGGAAGGACCCTCACCATATCATGGCTAACAAGCTACAGGTCACCTTCTATGCTCTTAGAATCTTATGACTCTTATCTAAACCTACTAGAGGTGCTCACCATCCAACCAAACATCCCATTCATGGGTGACTTTAACTAGCCCTCTGTAACACACCACCACTAGCAACAGTAATCAAGGAGCCTCAATCCTCACAACTAGCACCAGTGGGGGGCATACATTGGGAGGATGACAAATAGAGCCACAGTATTTCCAGATGCAGCTCTCTACACCAAGTGCAATTTACCTTAAGAGCACACAGAGATCACAGCCAGTCTGGTGTTGGTTTCTCCCTCTTTCTCCAGATCCCCAATTAGACTCACACTGCCACAGCTATAGAGTTGAGATCTCAGCTGAGTGGCCAAGCCAAGACCTCCAGCACCCTATCTGTCTAACCATTTCTTCATGTCCCTGCCTAAGTAGCTGACACACACACACTTTGAGATTTGATTTATATACAAACACACAGACACACCTGGGAAAGGCTGGCACAGGTTTACTAGCTATGCCCCCTTCTGCCCAGACTATAAGGTAGTATCAGCTGCCACCAGCCACCCTTACTTATCAGCTACTATAAGGCCCTTACAAAGGGTGTCCGATCCTACTGTGCAATGTTGCTATTAATCCAAATTGTAGTTTTGACCAAGACTTGCAAGGCTATTTAGGAGTGGCCTGTACAGTGTCATCAGATACATATGTAAGTAAATATGTCTCACAAATATCAGCCACAAAGATAGGTTTAAATATATTTAATAATAAATAATAAAAGAACAAACCAATACTCAATAAACAAACAGAGTTACTTCAGAGTTCAAAATCACAGGAAATATTTTAAAACAACATTGCAGGACAATCTCAAATAAATACAGACAACATATAAACTAATCTTTACTATATTCCTATCTATATCAAACAGAAATTACTTTTCCCTAGTATTTACTATTAGCAAGGCAAGTGCAGATGGTGATGATGATAGATGTTTCCAGGTCAAAGACAATATACAAAATGCATAGTCTCTCTCTGAAAGAGTTCTTAAATTAATATCAAACATTACTGCTGGGTTAGCTTGGATGACATCACTCTGTCACCTGACTTCAGCTCCCAGGCTAAAACAGAAGTGTAACATCTCTGTGTTAAAAATACATATCTCTCAGATGTGCAGCTGCTAGGAAATCATAAAGCAATCAAACATTTTACAATTTAAACCTAGTAATTACTTTTCTTTGCAGACAATAGAAGAACTTCTATCTCTAGACATTGTGTCTGCTTGCTGCATTGAAACTAACTTTTATAGCACATCGTAAAGCACTTAATTTTCAACTTATTTTCTTGTCGTTTTGTAAGTTAATCTTCTATGTTCCAACAGGGTATGCTGTGGTTACATTCTTGAAGCTCAATACATAACACACAGTTCTGTATAAATCATATCAATGTTCACAAATGACATATAATTATTTATAAAATTCCAGATAGCTGGGCTGGCAGTGCCACACTGCTCACAGGTCCTGCAGTACCCTGTAACATCTGGAAATCCCAGATCAATAAAAGCTCTGCATAATGCATCTCTTGGTACGCTTTATGCCCATATGATCTGCAAAGGGAACATCATGGGCTATGGCTAGAAGTGCCAGATGGTAGGCTCTGGACACTACCAACTGCTGTATTCTCTCACCCTCTAGCCCTCCCTTGGGGGTCCACTCTCTATACAGTAACCCATTGTTTCAGTATGGAGAGCCCCCTTTCCTTGAGAACCAGGTGCCTCACTAACTACCTCCCTCAGGCCTTGTAATGTAGGGTCTGAGAGCTGAGCCTGTCTCAACTCTCTCCTTGTAACCATTCCCAGCTCCCTTTCCACAGGAAGCCTGGTATTCTCTGACATCTGTGCCTCACTGTCAGCCTGGGTACTCCTACTCACCTCTGCCCTTGCAGTCACTTTGTCCAAGGGAACATCAGTACCCACAAGCAGCTGTGGCTCACCTTCAGTCTCACTGCTACAGGGTAACTCTCTCCCTCTCTGAAGTAACCACCACACCAGTCCTGGCTTCAAGGCTGTAGTCTGTCTGAGTCTCCCCCAGGCTACCAGACCCACATGCTTGTCTCCAAGCCTGACTGCGTGTAACTGCATGGACACAAGGTACTTTATTATCAAAACCATTTGCTATCAGGACATCTGCAGGGATAGCCTCAAACACTCCTACTTGCTTGCTTCCTTTTCCACCCTCCCAGTCAAGGCGAACCCTAGCCAAAGGTATTTGGAATGGGGTCCCTCCTAAAGCTCTGTATGGAGTAGGCTGCCCAAGCAAGTAGTGCTCCTCTTTAACCATTGCAGGCTTCACAATGGTTAAGTCAGAGGCTTTGTCTGTCTTAACAGTGGCCTGTTTCCCATCTACTAAGATAAAATGTAACCTCTTGTGGTAGTTTGGTACCCTTGTTGTCTCCAGACAACTTACTGCTGGCATTCTGTCATTACCACTTACTGGCTCTTCCAGCTTTTGTTCCCCATCTTGCCTCTGTGGACATCTATATGCTACATGGCCCCACTGGTTGCATTTAAAACATTTAAGCCTTGGTCCTGGACATGTACCTGGACTAGTGGCTTCCCCTGCTACCGCTGGACTCTGTTGGCATGGTCTAGGCTGCCCTCCATGAGTTCCCTTAAGCCTATGAGCAGCACTGGGCATCTCTTTCCTGTGTAGTGATGTCCTGCTTGCTAGGTATAGGTCTCTGTTTTTCCCCAACTCACCTGCTGTGTTATATTCTCTATCTGCTAACCAGATTCTCATGTCCTCGGGCAAAGTGCTAAGGGCTTGTTCCCTCACCAAAAGATCTGCCAGCTCTTCAAAAGTAGACATGATACCCACTCACCCATCTATGAAAATAAGTGCTTAACTCAATAGTATATTCACACACACTTTCATTTGCCTTGTGTCTATGTTCACAAAACGTTTTCCTATAAGCTTCAGATGTTAACTTAAAACACTCTAATAAACAATTTTTAACAGTATTATAATTTAAGCAATCAGTATCAGACAATTTTTAAATAGCAGTTACAGCTTTACCATGGAGTAAGGGGGTCAGGAACCACACCCAGACCCCTTGGTCAGCATTATACTGTTTACATACCCTTTCAAACATATGAATAAAACTGTCAAAATTATCACCCTCTGTAAATTGTGGAAGAAATTTACTGACCTTTGTTGCTTCTTGGGTTCAGTTATTCCATTCCCCATTACCTTCATGACCCTGGTGAAGAGTCAGCATCTCCTTTTCATGTTGTCTCTGCTTCTTATTCCCCTCAGTTTCCAGACGTCTCAGTTTCTCATTTCCTTCAGCCTCCAAACATCTCAGTTTCTCATCTTCTTTGGCCTCTAGGTGTCTCAGTCTCTCTGCTGATTCTATTTCCAAATGTTTGGCCTCCAGTTCAAGACTCTTTAACTCCAGATGGATTTTTACATCTTCTGTGGCAAGGCTGAACTGTCCATTTTCTGAGAGTTGTACATCCCCAAAGCAAGCCTGGTTGTCTTCCTAGTTCCTGATCTGTGATGCAGCTGTGGCTAAGGCTGCAATCATTTCTGCTTTAGTCAGGCTTGCATGCACCAATCCTTTGGCTTGGCACACCTCAGACAATTGGCTCCTTGTCAACTTTCCATACTCCTCTGCTGACATCCTTGCCTATGCTCCCTAACTAAGCTAACAAAAAATAAAATAAAATAAAACTATTATGATGTGAAACTCTGAATGTTCACTGTCTGGCTGATTGAGAGTGCAAACACAGTCCTTAGTGACCACTGTTTACAGGCTACAGGAATTCAATGTCCACACCACTGAATCCTAATATGTGTATATCCCACCATTGCCAACCACTGGCAACAGTAATCAAGGAGCCTCAATCCTCACCACTAGCACCAGTGGGGACGTACATTGGGAGGATGACAAGAACACACAGTATTTCCAGATGCAGCTCTGCATCAACTGCAATTTTCCTAAAGAGCACACACAGACCACAGTCAATCTGGGGCTAGTTTCTCCCTCTTTCTCCAGATCCCCA
This sequence comes from Protopterus annectens, assembly GCF_019279795.1. Classification (NCBI taxonomy): domain Eukaryota; kingdom Metazoa; phylum Chordata; order Ceratodontiformes; family Protopteridae; genus Protopterus; species Protopterus annectens. The sequence goes on along the minus strand of NC_056747.1, from coordinate 1,262,217,051 downwards.
GTAAGACTCCCCACTGGGACAGCTGTAGAGTTGAGATCTCAGCTGAGTGGCCAAGCCAAGACCTCCAGTACTGTCTCTATCCAGCCAGTGCTTCATGTCCCTGCCTAAGTAGCTGATGCACACACTCTTTGAGGTTTGTTTTACACACACACACACCTGGGAAAGACTGTCACAGGTTTTCTATCTATGCACCCTTTTGCCAAGACTATAAGGTAGTTTTCACTGCCACCAGCCAGCTCCTTATCAGCTACTTTAATGCCCTTAACAAAGGGTGTCCAATCTTACTGTATAATGTTACTATTAATACAAATGATAGTTTGACCAAGAGCAAGGCTATTAGGAGTGGCCGTCATAGTGTCACCAAATAAATATGCAAGTACGCTCAGAACTTAAATATGCCTCACAAATATCAGCCACAATGAAAGGTTTAATTATCTTCTTCTTTCAGCTTTTCCTGGTTAGGGGTCACCACAGCTGATCACCTGTCCGCTCATTATTGGCAGTGAAGTTTTATGGTGTCAAGTTACCAGCCTAGCGCCCAACCTTCCACAGAAGGCACACACACTCACTCACGCCTAGAGCCAGTTTAGAGTGTCCAATCCACCTACAGCATGTCTTTGTGATGTGGGAGGAAACTGGAACACCTAGAGGAAACCCACATGGCCACAGGGAGGACATGCAGACTCTACACAGAAGGCACCCTAGCCAAGGATTGAACCGGAGAATCTCTTGCTGTAAAGAGGCAATGCTAACTGCTGCACCACTCTGGCCACCCAATGAAAGGTTTAAATATATTTAATAATAAATAACAAAAGAACAAGAAAATACTTAGTATATAATCACAGTAAGATCAGAGTTCAAAATCACAACAAATATTTAAAACAACATTGCAGGACAGTCTCAGATAAATAAAGAAAAACATCTAAATTAAGCTTTGCTATATTCCTGACTATATCTAGAGAATTACTATACCTAAATAACTTACTTCGGAGCAAGCAAGGCAGACGTGATGAGTGGATCTTGATGTTGTCAGGTGAAAGACAAAATACAGAATAAGTCTCTTACTAAGAGTCTTCCCAAATTAATATCTCAAATATTACTGCTGGGATAGCTTGCAGACTGACATCATTCTTGTCATCTGACTCTATCCCAGGTAAAAAAAAAACAGCCATTGATGCAGCTGGTAGCATTTAGCATCTATCTGTAAAAATACATAGACAGGGCTTTTCTTAGCTCTAGGGCAGATCCTGGAAGTCATAAAACAATAAAAGAAATTCCAAGGCAATACAGAAAGCTTTTAGTTCTAGACATTGTGTCTGTTATTGCACTGAAACTGAAAGATAACATCCTTTTATTACATGGCCATAAGGTAATTTAATTTCAGTTATTTTTCTGATTGTTAAAATATATACATCTAAACCGTTACAATAGTGTAGGTACATTTCTGTTCTAATCCAGTAGGGCATGCTGTGGTTACATCTTTAAATAGCACTTTGTAAAATACCACTTCAGCAGACATGTCTGTACAAACCATCTTATATGACATACAGTTCTAATACATTTATACCACAAGCATATGAATCATGTTGGTATTCACAAATTACATATAATTATTTACTATATTCCAGATAGCTGGGCTGGCAATATCTCCTTTTGTGATACCCCCTGTGGACTGGGGAATGTACACTGCCTCAAACTCACAGGAACAATGTATTCTGGACTTTATTAACACAAACACCCTGGAACAGATAATGCAAGTTCCAACCAGAGGATCAAACATACTGGGTCTGGTACTCACCAACATGGGAGAGTGTTGCACTCCTGATGTCACATCCTCACTAGTGAGGTTGGATCACAAAGCTGTCTTATTTGAAGTAGAAATCAACCCAGAATATCCAGCTAAACCAGTAACATTTAAGAGCTATTCAGAGGCAAACTACATCCAATTTAGTGATAGTTTGTCAAAACTTAAGGCTCTCCCAACCCCGAGACAACAGCTACCTATCCAGAGTTATTCACAAAGTTACTGTACAAACATGTGAGTGGTTGCACAGAGGCTGCCATTCCTACCAGAAATAAACCCTGGTGATGTAATCCTCAGCTAAACAGGGTATATAATAAAAAAGAAAACTCATGACCAAAATCAGGAAAAACAACTTTCTTAAAGACAAGTGCTCTCTTATACAAATAACCAAGAAACTAAGTGGTCTAATTAAGTCCAACAAGGCCAGCTATGAGGTCAGAATAGCCTCAGAGGCTAAGGACAGTCAGAAAACTTTCATCAGCTATGTCCAGAACCTTAGAGGTAACACTCAACAGTTTGCTGAACTGATGGTAAACAGTGCCACCTACACCGATCAGTGACATAGCAAATTTATTGGCTGATAAATGCAGCTCAATTTTTACCACCTATCCCCCCAGTTCCACCAGGTAAAATCCATTCAAACATACTTCCCCAGCTGTCAGCAAGATGCTTGTGCTGGCAGCACTCACTGAAGCCTAGAAAACCTCCTCCATGGATCTCGAGAACAGCCCAGGTTGCCTCCTGAACAGTCTAAAACATGACCTATCAAGACTACTTAAGGCACTCTTCAACTACAGCCTTGAAACAGGCTATGTTCCAAGTGAATGGAGGAACACAACAGTCATTTCCCTTCACAAGGGTGGACTATCAAACAACCCAGGGAACTACAGATCCATCAGTGTGATAAGCATAATTTGAAAAAGACATAGAACAAATTATCAAGGAAATGATAAACAAGAACATTGGCAACCTGCAGACACTGGACCCATCCCAGTTTAGCTTTGTTAAGGGAAGGTCATGCCTACTTAACCTGGTAGACTTCTTTGAGTGGGTCACCAAGGCAATGGCTGAGGGTAAAACAGTGCATACTGCGTATCTTGACCTGCCAAAGGCATTTGATACAATGCCCCACTCAGGCATTGCTGAGAAGCTCTTTGAGATAGGCATAAACTCATACATAACTCGCTGGATTGCTGTTTGTCTCGCAAACAGGACCCAACAAGTCAGGATCGGTGAGACCACCTACATCAAGAGACTGGTCACCAGTAGAATACCTCAAGGCTCCGTGCTGAGTCTGCTCCTGTTTGGCATGTACTTCTAGGAAGTCAAGGCTAACATTAAAGGCCTCTTGCTCACTAAGTTTGCAGATAACTGTAAACTGGGAGCTATTGTAGATTCCATCCAAGACACAAACATCTTGTAAGTGGGCTTAACACAGACAAATAACTGGTGCTAAAGCCATGGCCTAAAGCTAAGCCAAAAATGCCATTATATTGTCCTTTGGGAAACTGTCAATGCAAGTTAATTACTGCAGTGATAAAACACCTCTAAGAGCTGACCCAGTAGTAAGGGATCTGGGAGTATATGTAGACAACAATCTGGTCTTTGACCAACATGTAGCTAAGATATAAGAAAATCATTCTATGTCGCTAAACTTATAGGTAAGGATATGGTGTTCATTTACAAGAAAGTTACAGTACCATTCTGCTCAGGTCTTATCAGACCTATCATTGAATACAATGCCACCTTTAGCATGTATCTAACCAGACACTTACAACAGTTGGAACGTCCACAAAGACTTTTCACCAGGAGATTTCAAGGCATGCATTTCCTGTCCTATACTGATTGCCTAAAGGCTCTGTCTCTGTATTCAGATTCCTACAGGCTGCTGACAGGAGATCTTTGTCTGGCTTACAGGGCTTCCTCAGACCCAGCTTTGATGGATCTGTTGCACGTGTGCATAACAAACTGCACCAGAAACACTAGATCCAGGTATCTGAACTTAATTTCTGACATAAACAGAATGTGTTGGAGAGACAGATATGTGTCTCATAAGATCCCTGCACTATGAAATAGGCTACCCATCCATGTGAAACAGAGTTCATCCTTGACCCTATTCAAACAAAAGCTTGACAACTGGATGGGAATCATATATTTGTTCTCAGTCTGGCTCCCATGTCCCTTATGGACAAATTCTATAAATAAGAAAAGTATTATCCTAACTAACACCCACTAGAAATTCTTAGCTACCTGTCTGCTAACATGCTCCCCCCATGTGATATACTTAGGACGCAAATGGTTTGGGGTGTGCGGCTAAGCTTGTAAGGGCCCTAGTGGTCATTTGCCTAGTAACAACCTCTGAACCTATGAACTTACGAACAGGACTCCTTCGAACTCTAAAGTCCATCAGCTTGACAGGGAGTCCAGGTCAGTGGGCAGGTTTGGGAAGTAAGTGCTCAAAGCCTCCATATTATGCTTTAGGTTCATAGGTTCATAGGATGATACTAGGCTATTGGTCTGGAGGCCCTTATAAGCCTAGCCAAGAATATGGCCTATGTTCCCTCAAAGTCAGCACCTGTTTCCCCTGTCCAGCAGGGACACAGAGTGTATTTTATGTTTCCCATCCAGTCATCCAGGTTCCTCTTAAAGAAGGCTAGAAAGGTACTTTGCTTGACATGGAGAGGGAGTCTTTTCCACAGATGGGGGAGTCTTTGGGACACAAATCTATCCCGCCAACAAGTTCTATTAATGTCATAGACCAGGCTAAAGCCTTGTGTGCGAGTTGCGTGAGTGGAGTTTGACAGATATGCAGCAACACCATCAAGGCTGGGTCTGAGATGGCTTTGTATGCCAGACAGGTCACCTCTGAGCAGTCTGTATGAGACTGAGCAGAAGGACAGGGTTTTTAGCCTATCTGTATAGGATAGGTGTTTGAGACTCTGGATTTTCCTGGTCAGAAACCTCTGTGGTCTCTCCAGCTGCTGCATGTGCTTGGCAAGGTACGTCCCAAAGGGAGTATTGTACTTGATAATGGGTCTGATAAAGGAGTACAGGCATATGACCTTCTTGTTCCTGGATGAAATACCCTTAGTTATGAGGTAAGCCATGTAAAAAGCCTTCCATACAACGGAGGCAACGTGGTGGTCAAAAGTCAGGTTGCTATCAACCTGGTGGCCATGTCCCTCATGATTGATTGCATGCTTAGTACATTGTTATTAATGTGATAATTAGTAGGGATGCCATTTTCCCCAAAGGGAATGATGATGCATTTCTTGACATTCAGTTTGAGGCCATCCTTCTGGAACCAGTCATTAGTTTGGGTAAGGCCCACTTGGAGGATGTTTACAACACTAGGGGAATTTATCGCAGTGCCCAGCTTGCACTCATCTGCAAACTTGGTCAGCCACAGACCACTGGTTTTGGCTTGCACCTCAGAAAAGTATAAAAGTATAAATGTAGGTGGCTTCCCCTATTTTGACTGAGTGGGTTCTATCAGTGATTCAGTTAGCTACTCATCTGGTAACATATTTAGGATACTGAAATACTTCCCCCACGTGTGTTTTTTTTTTCATTGAAGCATGATGGAAGAACTGCAAAATGTTTCACAGGGCTTCCTAAAATACTCCATTAGGGCTTAGGTTTCCATCTGCATCCCTGTGAACAGTCTCATGGCCCATGTGACATAGGATGTGGAGGGAGTACAGGAGAAGCAAACCCCAACATAGTTTATTCACCAGCAATCCTTGCTGCAATTGGCCAATATACATTTTCTTGTCTTCCCTTTGAAATGCCCATGGCATTTGTTCCAAAAAAGATGAATCACTGCAGGTGTGAAAGAGAGGAATCAGACCATCATGGCTGCAGGAATTCACTTCCATTGTTCATGGCACTCATTTTTTCTGAAAGCAGCAGACTCTGTGCAGGTCCAGAGTTCACTGTAACCTACAGCTCCAGCAGCAAGAGGTGGCTTGGTCCTGGGTCAAAACAACAGACTACATGTGATGTTCAGTAAATGAGATGTCCCAAAGGCCCTAGTCTCTATGGTTTTCAAGGAGGTTGTGGTCACTCCCTTCCCCCCAGGTGATAGTCACACAGATTTTCTCCTCTGTTCTGAACATGCTATAGAAGAAGCAAAGAGACGAGGACCAGAAGATCACAGCAAGATACTGCCATATTTCTGCAATCTCCACAGTCATTACCATGCACTTTGAAGACTGGCCTGCCCAAGAGTCTCAGTTACCCATCAGGGTTTTGAAGATGAGGCAGTGCTCCTTTCAATATGACCTTTTAAGATTTCCTGCTCAGGGGACATCTGCCCATTCATTCAGACTACAATAAATGTTGGTATAGCACAGATATTTCTTCATTCAGTCAGACAACATAGAAGTGGTTTGCTATATCACAAGAAGAACCAGGGCCAGATTAAGAAGGGGCCTGATGGAACTACATCTCCAGGCCTACATGTCTGACATAGGCCCTGCTGTTTCTACTATCAGCTTAGTCTGAAATGCTATGCTGCTTGCATACCAAATAAATAAGCCCCTTAAAATGTTCAGCTTCAGGCCCATGAGACCCATAATTTAGCAGTGAGCAGAGCAGAACTTTAGAGAACAAGCTAAATGCTAACTTCTGATGGGTTTTGAGTGGTCCTTGATTACATCACTTGACAGAAGAATTTTCCAGCAGTGGGGCAGGACAATCTGTAGTCTTTTTTGTTATCCTGACCAATACTAAGTGCCCTGATTACTTCTACTTCACTCTACCTCCCACTTACGAGCATTGAGAGTAAGATCCCAGAGCACACGATGTCTCAGTAAGATCCCAGAGCACACAACTCAACTGTCCCTGGTTTTGCTCCATTTTTCATGCTTTTCCCTCATTAAATATTTGATTTTCTTGTAAATCACTGAAGGCTACAATCAGTCAATGATGCTATCATTAGAGATTCATACTTTGTATTGTTCAGAAAATGCATGTTGATGCAAAGCCCGTTGTTCTGTTAACTTTGAAGGTGAAGTAGACTAGCCTTTAAAACTGTCCCTGATTATGGGCCTATGTTCACCCATTATGTTTGGTTTTGTCCCCAGTTCTTGAGGAAAGAAGTTGGGTTATGCCTCAGGGTCTTGTTTACACTCCATCCCCATTTTCCCTGATGATAATGTCCATTCAGAAGGTGAAGCCATTACAACTTTGGAGTGATTTTGATTGCCAGCTTCTGCCCAAGACAGACCTGTTTCTCTTGCCGCAGTTTAACCCACTTCAGCCCCTCAGACTTCCTCAGTTAAAGAGTATCCTGCTGTACCTATCATAAAATTCCCACCTGAGCTTTCACAGACCTGGACACTCTCAAGCTTTCAATTAGGCTGCTCCAGTTTTATTAATTGCTAGTTCAGATGATGTTTCTAATAGGGAAATGCCCATTATATTATCCTTTCAATGTAATTCCACCCAGAAAATGTGTAGAGTTAAGTGGAAATGTTTTCATGTTTGGCTGCAGGACACAAGCTGGATTATTTTCATCCCCAATTGTTTCCCTTGGGCCTCAGTTATTTGTTAAAGTTCATTTTCATGATATCATGATACACGTGCGTATATACACACACACACACACAAACACACACACACACACACACACACACACACACACACACATATATATATATATATATATATATATATATATATATATATATATATATATATATATACTTTTTTGCTTTTATTTAACTTAGAAGTCTGATTGGGTACAATACCCATTTCAGTGGAGGCCCTGGGAGGATGAATAGAATTCCATGTCCTTGGCTTTCTGTGAAAACATGTGATGATTTTTCTAAGAGTTACCATCCTTTTGAGGCCTCAAGTCAAACAGTTAAATAACCAAGACCTTCTTGGGACATTTACTTCAAGGTGGAAAAGTTTAGTCCCCTCCCCCCCACCCAAAACCTACTGTTTTCACAGATTTAAAACTTGTGACATGAAAGAACTTTGATTCTCATGGCTGTCATATCTGCCAAAACAAATTTTATGTTGCAGGCCCTATCTGTGAAACCTCCCAGTCTTTTATTCCTTACTTTGCACTTCTATTTATATAGCTATGCAAGTAAGTACTACGCTAGATGCTCTTGTCGGTCATTTTAAGCCTAGCCAATTTCCCAAACACCTTTAACCATTATAACAAAGCCCAAAACAGCATATGGATGCTACTGCTACAATCTAAGAGTGCTGCTGTTATAGTTTTATATCATGTATAGGTTCAGAGGTGATTACTAAGATAAGAAACACTAGGTCCTTGTTTAGCCTAGCCTTGCTTTCTAAATGTATCTGACAAGCTTTGACACCTTTTTAAGAGGTATATGAAAGTTTGGCCATGTGTGTTCAAATATTTACAGGCTGCCTCTGTCTAACAGAAATATAGATGCCAGATTAGGGGTAAATTTCCAATTCCCCATCCTCTAGTCCAAGTTAAATTGAATTAGGTTAGGAAAGAATTCTGCTTCACATGGATGGGAAACATGTTCCAAAGAAGGGATAGTCTCTGAGATACATTCATACAAGTCCCATCCCAGTATGTCCTATATATGTTGAAGGTGAGGTTTAGGTCCCTAGATCTGGTAACTCTGATGGTATTTGTTTTGTGGATGTGTAACAGATCTGTCAGAACAGGATGAGAGGATGATTTGTAGGCCAGTCGTAGATCACATCTCAGCAGTCTGTAGGAGGCCAAGTACAGGAATAGGGCTTTGAGGTGTCTGCATAGGACTTATTGCTTATGCCATGTATTAGTTTTGTGTAGAACTACTGTGGACACCCCAGTTTGCTGCATATGCCTGCTCGGGTATATAAAAAAGGGACATTGTACTCAATGATTGGTCTGATGAGGGCCAAGTAAAGCAGAACAATGACGTCCTTGGACTTAGAGGACATACCCTTGCTTATAAGATGCGCAACACAAAATGATCTCCTTACTATTGCAATCACATGATGGTCGAAGCCAGGTTGCTGTCTACATGCATCCAAATCCTGGCCCACTAAGTCTTCTCTTCTTAGAGATGTGTTATCAATGTGCAAGTTTCCAGGGGTAGACATCTTCCTGAAGGATACTATTATGCATTTCTAGGAAATGAGTTGTAGATTGAGGCTCTGGCACTAGTTATAGGCCTGAGTCAGGCCTTCTTGGGGGTATTTGTGTCTTTCTGGCATTCTATCACTGCACCTAGTTTGCAATTGTCTGAAGTCTTGGTCAGCCAGAGGGACTTGATGTTGGCCTTAACTTTATGGGTTCATAGATGTACACTAGGCTAATGATGACTGGGGCATTTACAAGCCTAGTAATGCATCCAAAATCTATCCTGCAAGTATTTTGAGCCTTAGAGGTCATTTTAAGGGTTCTATGTAAGCTAGGGAATGATTTACAGACTGCTTTTTTCCATCAGAGATATGGGTATTGGATCATGGGTGAATTTCCAATTTCCTATTCACTGGTCCACATTACGCTTAAATAGGGTTTGGGAAGAACTCTTCTTCACATGGATTGGATGCCTGTCCAGAGGAGGGGAATTCTCTGAGACACATACCTCTCTCTCAAATGTGTCCCATTTATATCACAAGTAAGGTTCAAGTCCCTAGATCAAGTAGTTCTGATGCTATTAATTTTCTAACCATAGCCTGCAAACAGGCTTTGTGCCAAGTGAATGGAGGACTGCAGGTGTCGTCCCTCTGCATAAGAGCAGGCCACATATGGACCTGGGTAACTCCAGCCCCATATGTTTGACTGCTCTCATATACAACGCTATGAATAGAATTGTCATGGGAATGATAACAACGACATAGGAAACTTCAAACACTGAATTCCATTCAATTTGGTTTTGCCAAGGGGAGGTCATGCCTATCAACCTGGTGGACTCCTTCAAGAAGGTCACCAAAGCAATGGACAAGGGGAAAATGGTATATACTGCCTAACCTTGACCTGACAATTTGCATTCAGCACAATACCCCACTCAGGCATTGTAGACAAACTCACAAAATTAGGTATAAACCCCTTATTTTATCCACTAGATAGCTATCGGATTCACAGATAAGATCCAAAATGTTAAGATAGGAAAGTCTATCTCTACAAAGTAGCAAGTCTTCAGTGGAGTTCTACAAGGCAAACTGCTTGGGCCACTTCTTTTTGGCATCTATTTCTCCGATGTCAAGGCCAACATCAAGGGTCTCTAGCTGGCCAAGTTTGCAGATGACTGCAAATTGGGTGCAGTCACAGAATTCCCCCAAATAGCACAGTTTGCATAATGATTAAGGTCTTCACCTCCCATGCACAAGGTTCAGTACTGACTTTTTGCCTATGCCTGTGTGAAGTTTGCTTATTCTCCTCTGTCTCTGTGGGGTTCCACCCTCCTTCCAAAAACATGTTGGTTGTTTCCACTTCAAACTCACTCAAGAATGGAGTTGTGTGATGGTGCCTTCTAGTGGAGGAGTTGTACAGACCAATCACTTTGGGCACCAACTGTGATAAATACTATTCACTAGATAGGAGAACATGGATCACGAGCTATATGTCATTTTGGGGGTTAGAAACTCAATAGTGTAAAAGCTGGCTCTAGGTGAGTTGGACACTTTGACTAATATCACCAAAAGTGTGCATGGGTATTTGCCCATGATAAGTGTGTTGAGAACCTGGATTATTCTGACTTGCAACAGGGGCCCATACTAACAGTGGAAGAAGTTTATGTTCCCATATTGGCCAGCAGCTGTAGGTCAACAAGCTGTTGACTGGCTGGTGTCCAGTTGCCCAGCTTGGGTTACCTAGGATATCTCTGTTGAGTGGGAGCTGGACATAAAACCTAGCAACATGCCAAACATGAACTAAGAATTATCATTGTAGGTTCACTGACAGGATGCAGCATAGAAACAGATGACATGATGATAAGGAAGGGACTGGACATTTTCTGTATCCAGGAGACAAGATGGAAGGGCACTGTAGCAAAGCCACTTGGCTTGGGATCCAGACTCTACTACTCAGGGGAAGATAGATTAGAAATGATGTAGGAATTGTGGTGAGCGAGAGGCTTCAAAGGACAATGAGGGATGCTATCAGAATTAGTGACAGGCTAATGGCAATCAGACTCCAGACTCCAGTGTTAGGACAGGGTAGTACGTCCTGCCCCACAGCACGGTTGTGACAGTGAGGAAAAGAGAGCACCCAGGTAGCAGTTGCAGCACCTACTAGATAAAGCAGGACAGCATGAATTGGTGTTGATAATGGGTGACGTGAATTCACATATCAGGACAGAGGACTGCCTGGGTCCACATGGGTGGGGAAAAAAAGAATAAAGAAGGGGATACCATCCTAGACTTATGCCTGGTAAATGGCTTGATGGTAGCTAACACATGGTTCAGCAAGAGAAAGGCAGTCACAAGATCACTGGTTCAGCAAGAGAAAGGCAGTCACAAGATCACATGCATGCAACTTGGGTAGACTTACTTCTAGTAAGAACAGGGCAGTGGAGTGGAATCAGTGATTGCAAAGGCATCCCCAGTGAAACAGTTGACCACAGTGTAAACCATTGGTTTCCACAATCAGCTGCAAGCAGTGGTCAGAAAGACAGGGAGGTGAAGGAAATACTCAGGTCTCCAGTAATTCAGGAAGAAGAAAAAATAGGTAGAGTTGAAGAAGAATGGCATCACCTCAAAACAGCATGTGTGAGGACTACAGAACTGATATGCAACCAAGCCAAGTACAGAAATAAGGTACATAAGAAAAGCTAGTGGTGGAATGCAGAAGTCCAGGAAGTCATCAAAAGAAAGAAGTGCAGAAAAAATTGGGAGATAGAAAAGATGGACCAGACTAGAAAGGAATACTGGTTGTCCAATAAACAGACTAAGACAGCAGTTGCAATAGCAAAGAACAACACATTAGAGGCACTCTACCAGCTTCTGGAAATTGACTCAGTAGATGGCACAAAGAAAGTCTATCAGGTTGCAACACAAAGACAGAAGAATACAGATAGTTATCAGACACCCTTCATAATGGATGCCAGCAACAACCTTTTCACCAGTCCCCGGGACATCAAAGGCAGATGGACAGAGTACTTTCAGCAGCTTCTGAATGAAGAAAACCCCCACTGAAGCTGCGCTGCTCAAGACACAACTTATGATGACAGAAGAGGAGGAGCCCAGTATAGAATGAGTAAGAACAGCACTAAGGAAAATGAAGTCAGGGAAAGCAGCAGGTGCGATGAGGTCACAGCAAATATGGTCAAGATGCTGGGTCAGATGGGGGAGAAATGGCTGCAGAGTACTCACAATGGTATGGAGGGAAAGGTTTTTCCAAGATGACTGGAGAATAAGCATTCTAGTGTACAAGAACAAAGGGAGCATTGACAAATGTGGACAATGTAGAGGTATCAAACTTATGGCACACTACATGGAAAGTTCTGGAGAGGATGAATGAGTACACAGAGTAGTAAGAAGTATGATAGAAGATGAGCAGTGCAGATTCAGATCAAGAGAAGAAGCTAGAGATGATGAAAGAGTCCAACTGGGCATTCCTAGACTTGGAGAAAGCATATGACAAAGTCCCAAGAAGGCTGATGTAGGCAGTTCTACATCAGCCAAGTGGGCATTCCTAGACTTGGAGAAAGCATATGACAAAGTCCGAAGAAGGCTGATGTAGGCAGTCCTGCAATTGTTTGAAGTCCTAAAAATATTGTTAGAATTAGTTTGGCTTTGTTTAAGGATCCACTGATACAAGTACAAACATTGCTGAGATTCACAGAGGGGTTCCCAGTAGGAGTGGGTGTGCCCCAGGGTTCATCTCTGAGCCCACTACTTATCATACCGGTGATGGACTACCTTAGCAAACAGGTCTGAGGAGACAGATCAACAAAGCTGGTGCATGCAGATGATGTGGCATTACAAGCAGATTCTGAGCAAGAACTTCTGACAACCATGTGGCCAAAGTGGTTAGAAAAACATTTTATATAGCCCACCTAATCATGAAGGGATTCACATCTAGATCAGGGGAAGTCATCATGCCTCTTTACTCATCCCTCATCAGGCCCATAATTAAGTACAATGCCCCTTTTGGGATGTACCTTACCAGACACCTGCAGCAATTGGAAAGACCCCAAAAGTACCTCACCAAGAGGATCAAAGGGCTCAAACAGATGCCATATGCTGCCCGGTTAAAGAAACTCCAGCTCTACTCAGTGGCATACCACCTGCTCAGAGGCGATCTGTGCCTGACGTATAAAGCCATGTCCAACCCGGAATTAATGGGCATGCTGCACCTCAGAAAATACAAATCCCATTGAGCTACGCGCTCGAGAGACTTCAACCTCAGCACTGAAATAAATAGGACATGCTGGAGGGACAGATTCATAACCCAGAGGCTCCCTTCACTCTGGAATAAAATCCCAGTCCAGGATAGGCAGAGTTCCTCATTGACTCTCTTCAAGAGGAATCTTGATGAGTGGATGGGAGATCGTAGGTTTACCCCGGGTATCACTTCTGTGTCACTGTTAGACAGAGGCACAGTATACTAACCTCGAAAAAGGGCATAGCAAAATTAATTTAAAATGGGTGGCGAAAGCCAAACACACTCTGGCTAGGCTTATAAATGCCCTAGGGCAGATAGCCTAGTATGAACCTATGAACCTATGAACCTATGAAGCAAATGATAAGGGAATGAAATGCAAAACTGGCAAATGATAAGGGAATGAAATGCAAAACTGAAGGCACATGGGATGAAGCTGAATGCAGATAACACAGTTGTAATGGCAACAAATTGGGGACATCAGAAGAACTTGAGAATTGAGTTAGAAGGGAAATAGTAAAACAAATTAACAGCTTCAAATATCTGTGAGGGTGGTTGAGGAGAATGGAAGTCTGAATGAGGAGGTCAAAGCTAGAAAAGCAGAGTCTGCAGCCAACTGACACAGAGTGTCAGGGGTACTGTGTGACAGAAGAATGCCAACAAAGCTGAAAAATAAGTTGTAGAAAACAGTGGTGAAAGCAGTGCTACTAAATGGTGCACAGACCTGGACAGTGAAGGCAGAACAGTTGAGGAAGCTAGAGGTGATGGAGATGAAGAGCTGAGATGGGTGGCAGGATGTACACTGTGGGACATAAAGAGAACGAGACCATCAGAGCAGAATCCTAAAAAGGTCAAAGAAAACAGATTACGGTCGTTAGGACACATGCAGGAAAGCAGAAGACAATCTGGTGAAGAAGATTTGGGAGAGACAGGAAGAATGCAAGAAGGAACAAGTGTATCCAGCAAAGGGGTGGATGGATTATGTAAGAGAAGACATGTGACAGTTGGGCATGACTTTTGAAGAAAATAGCAAAGAGGCATTGAATGAAGAGAGATAACCAAAGGCGATAGGCGACCCTGACCCCTTGTAAAAAATTGGAAAAGGGGGTTGATGATGATGATGATGATGATGATGAAGATGACGATGATAGAATCCTCCAAAGACATAAATGCCCTCCAAGAATGGCTGACACAAACAAATAAGTGGTACCAGAGCCATGGTCGAAACCTCAATGCCAAAAAATGCCTAATAGTATGGTTTGGGAAGATGGCTATCCATTAGAACTACCACATTGATAATGCACCCCTAACAGTATACCCAGAGATCAAGAATTTGGGAACACATGTAGAGAGTAACATGGCCTTTGACCATCAGGTGTCTATGGTAGTAAGGATGTTATTCTATGTTGACAACTTATAAGCAAGGGTATGGCATCTAGGTCCAAGCATGACATTGTTCAGCTGTCTCAGCCCTCATCAGTCCAATCACTGAATACAATGCACCCTTGAGTATGTGCCTGACCAGGCATAAGCAACAACTGGTGCATCCACAGAGGTTCTTCACATAAAGAGTACAGGGCCTAAACTAGATGTCCTACATGGAATGGCTTAAAGTCCTCTCCATGTACTCAGTATTCTACAGGCTGCTAAGTGGTGATCTATGCATGGCCTACAAAGCATCCTCTGATCCTGCTCTGATGGACCTGTTGCACGTCCACAAAACAAAGAGCCTCAGAACTATGCAATATGAGGATCTAAACCTCTACTGCAACATAGATAGGGCATATTGGAGGGATATATGTGTCTTAAAACAAGTAATCTCCATGGTATCCCCGAAGTCTCAAAACAACCCACTAAAGTGTAGTGGGTTTAAAAACAAAACAGTGTAAGAAACTTCTCTGTATGTAAGATCTTCAGTCCATATATTTCTAGTTAATCACTGTATATTAATCAGATCAGACAATAGTAGTAGAAGTAGCGAACGTAAACTTGTCAAGTCAAAAAGTAATAATAGAAAATATATAATTCTACAGCATTACTAAGTATTCGAAAGTAATCCAAGCAAGGCAGGCAGTCTGTTTCCAGTCGAAAATCATTTATTAAGTACACAGACAAGCGATCCAAGTAAAACAAAAATAGAGTAATAATTTCCTCACAAGCTTTCTAAATATATATATATACTTTTTATCAGGCATGGGAGTGGTTTATTGTGCTGTAAAACAAAGTGTTATTGGTACACATGTTAAATTCACATCCCTTTCCCCATCAGTGGGACATTCGAGCTGGTCCTGCCCTACCTAGTAGCTGTCATAATAATATATAGCCCTAATGTACTTTAATGGTACATCTTATTTAACCAAATTATTAAGTCTGTGATTTTATACAAGGCAATATACTACATGGCTGGAAATATAACAACCTTAGTTCATTTTGCGATCAAAAATTATATATAAATATATACATATACATTTTGCATGTAAAAATCAGTTTCTATTTTCATAATTTATTATTAACAAAGATCGCTTTCATCCTTCTAGACTTCTTCAGGTCTGTGTACAAGAACCCTAAAAACCTATATAATTGTATAATTAGTTAGTATTGTTATTACCATCATTTTGAATAAAGTGGAAAAAAAAGAACCATTTCTATTATTACTTTTTGACTTGACAAGTTTACGTTCGCTACTTCTACTACTATTGTCTGATCTGATTAATATACAGTGATTAACTAGAAATATATGGACTGAAAATCTTCCACACAGAGAAGTTTCTTACACTGTTTTGATATATGTGTCTTATGGACTATCTCTTCTTAGGTTAGGCTTCCCATTCACATCAAGTAAAGTTCTTCATTTGTGAAGCATGGCTAAGCTTAAGAAGCCCCCCTCTCTCCGGAGTCATTAGTGTAGTAACAACCCATTTTTTACTCAGGAAGACCCACTGGACACACAGTTGTTTTTCAAGGATGATATCTGGTTAAGTAACTTGCTCAAGGTCACCCAGTGGGTAAACAAGGGCTGTGGGGATCAAACCCTGTACCACAGGAACTACATTTATCACCCTTAACCTCTGCACCAAATGAACCATAATAAGAAGGCCTCCCTGAACACTGGTTCTTTGTTGTTCATGTAGCTACTGAATCTAATCTGAACCAGTCTGTACATTTGACAGTTTTTATCCTACGTATTCCAGTCAGGCAGAGTATCTTCTTCTCTGCATGGATGCCAATACACACACAGCTCATGTCAATACACAACTCAGGCTATGCGCAAAGATAACCAACTTTCTGCTTCCTATGATAAAGGCCACAAGAGTAAGAAAGTTATGAAACAATGCTTTTCTCTAAGGCTTTCAAACTGTATTTGCTTTTGTAGTAATAGATGCGATAAGTCTCCACAATCTGCACCTAAAGCGCATTGTAAAGCGCATTGTAGCAGAGCTGTCTCTCCTCTGCAACATCCTTTCAAGCCAATAACTTAGATCACATTTGAACTATGACTACGCGGCCCTTGAACCTTTGCAAAGCACCATATGTTGGACATCATTTCCAGCTCCAAGCCTTCCTTTAAAGCCCTGTAATTGAAAGCATGTCCTCACAGAGTAACCACAGGAGAGAACAAGGAGAATAAGCTATGGAGTCAGTCCTACTTGTTGGCTGTAGAAGGATCTCTGATATCAGACAGAAATGATATTGTGTATGTTCTGCAATGCCAGCTCATCGAGAACAGGTCTTTCTGCAGTAATCAGTGATCCCACCACACCTATGCTCCTTCAGCTTATTTACTGATGTATCTTCTTTATAGAAATCTATTGCTTGGTCCAGAACTGAAGAGAGACTGGAGTGAGTAGTGCATTATGGGATACGGGCTGGTAGCCTGGAGAATTTTACAGACTGAGCAATACTGATCCTTGGGGCATCAGTCCCGCCATTTACTGCAGACAGACACCCTCTCACAGATCTAGCATTCAGGTAAGTACATGAATCTTTTGTATCTCCATCCTTGTTACAAAGGCAAGAGCTAAGGTTCCTGCATACCTCATATCTCAGAGAAGGTACCACCTGAAATAATTTTACAAGTAGTCAGTTCAAACTCCTCACTTTTCATAGGTTCATAGGTAAATACTAGCCTATCAGCCTGCAGACTATTACAAGCCTAGCCAATGACCAGAAGTCACACCTGAACCCTTTACCTTGTATACATGAGGTAAAGACCTTGACCATTATACCACCCCCTCATGGCCACTCACAACTGCAACAACATGTTTTTCCATCACAGGTACTAGTAGTTGTAAATTAACACAGTAAAACCTTTTTTCCAATGTCGATGGCACCTCACTTCTTCCTCTTCCCTCCTTCACCCCCACCCCAGTTTTTCTTTTCCTGTATAAATTTGCTAAATTTGAGAAAAGGGAAAGGAAAATAAAATGAAGTAAAGAAAATGTGTGGTGGTGGGGAGGAACAAAACAGAAAAACGTGGTTTTATTTCTTGCAAACATATTATAATATGTGACCTGTTAGAGTACTTTGTTTGCCTTTTCGGCTTTTCCTAGTTAGGGGTCACCACAGCAGAACTCCAGTCCACTAATGATTAGCAGTCAATTTTTATGGTGCCGAGTTGCCAGCCCGACACCCAACCTTCAGTGAAGGCACGTCCATTCACGCATGTCTTTCGGAGGCCACTCCACCACGGGGAGGACATGCAGACTCCACACAGAAGGCACTCCAGCCGAGAATCGAACAGGAGAACCTCTTGTTTTGAGCCAACAACGCTGCCGTTGTACCACCGCAGCTTACTTACAGTTCTAACCTTCCAAATTTCTAAATATTTTACAAGTAATTTAATGTTATAACTGCATTTGATTTATCTGTGTTTTTATAACCCATAACTGAGTTTATACTCACATTACTCAGTTTTACTCATTGTTGACCTCCATTTCAGTTCACTGCACTGTTTATTAATACGAATTCCACTTTTTCTGTGTCTATAGCATAACAATACTGCTCAGTGTAATTCTCTTTTATTACCTCTGGCCCATAGAAAGAGCAAATTATTCATGTTTGGATCACATTACTGATCAGGATAACGAACTTAGTAAATAAATGAATAAATAAAATCTTCATAGAGCAGCAGTTAATGTTATTGTGCAAACTGGGTCACGCAGGCGGACATAATTTAGATAAAGTATCATTTGTGACAGATGCAGACCTTTACAAATCTGTTTCACTTGACAGACTACTGAGTGGACTTTCTTAGTCATGCCAAAAGAAACATTTCTCTTGCAAGATGCAGATGAACTAAGGGAAGTATATATGGCATGCAGGCTGTGAGGAAATGTAATTTCTATTTTGCCAAAGCTATTTTCACCTACAAAACATTATACATCTTGAAAGCAAAGCTATATAGTTAAGTAGCATAATCCACCGCAACATAGATCACAGATTTACAGTTAATTACTGGTCAAGCAAACTTAAGATGTTGCTCATTTACATTTATTTGTCTTAATTTAGATATGTGGCTTAAATGTTAACAGTACGTCATTAAATACTCTAATCTTGCCTCTTCTAATGATAAGTGAACTGCAAGTTATTTAAGGAAATGAGCAGTAAGGCTTATGTCGGCTTCAAGTTCGACTCCGTAGCAAAGTAAAACACAATACTCAAAGATTTCACAGAAACTGTCAAACAACATAAAAAGCATAAGAAATATTTCTCTGACAGCTTACTTCAGTTAAGCAACTGGTTTTATTTATAACTGCCTCATGCCAGAGGTAAACAGGTTTGCACCTGCTGCAAGGAGGGAGACAGATGGATATGTTCCGGAAGTTTGGTGTCTCTGCCCATCACATCACATCAGCTTTCACCCGTCTTTCACTATATGGTGGTTCATCTAAGAAGAAGGTATGCTGGTACCCTGCCTCCCCATTCAATGAGTCTCCAGGCATTTCATAAAAGCAGCATGAGATGCAGCATAAGGCTCAGCTGTATTCAAAAATATCTTGTAACGTACTATAGTATGCAGCATAGTCATATATTGTATTACTAGAAAATATCTTGTAACGTACTATAGTATGCAGCATAGTCATATATTATGTTACTAGGTGATGTTATGCACTCAGAAAGGTGGAATCTTTCAAACCAGATTATACATTTTCTGTTTCATGTTTACTGAAACTATTCTCTGGACTATGTATATATATATATATATATATATATATATATATATATATATGAAAAAAGCAAGCACAAATCACCAAAAAAAATGTCACAAAGGCAGACTACAGGCAATGAGAGCCAGTAGAACCAGAAATAATCCAGGAATCTGCTGAAATTCAAGATGACAAGTTCAGTCGTAAAAATCCCCTTTTATTCAAGTAAACAGATATAAGCGCTTTCATTCCAAGTAACATAAACATGAACTTCATTCGATACAATTAATTACAAAGAAATTGTTGTTCTTATATAGATTATCTCATGACATCTCTTCCTCAATTAATTAGGACTCCAATAGGTATAGAAATCTTCATGTCAAGATAAAATAAAATAAATATGCACACATATAAATATAAATGTAAATAAAAATGAATGAATGAGCAGATGTCAACACCCTAATAAAACTGTGCATCACAAAAACATATATACAGTCATTGTAAAATGTTAAAAAATATATATGTAAAAATGTATGTAACCAATTTCAAGCGTAGATATATAAAATGTATATGCAAAACAACAGGCAAAGCATAGGATCAATTGTATAAACAAAACCCATGCATATAAGGGATTTGTTTCACTTATTAAGAGCCTTTAGTTTAAGTAAACAACTGATTGAAAGACTCAGTTAAACATGGCCAGTGAATAGCATCTAGTCGTAATTGCCATAACAGCTCAACTTTTTCAAGCAAATATTGCCAAGCCGCCCCCCCCCTATTATGTCTTTTTTGGACTTCAAGTACTACAAATTTAAACTGATTATTGTTATATTCACTGATGTGTTCGGCAAGGGCATTTTTGTCACTAGCATCCCTGATGTTCCTAAGATGTTCACTAATTCTATTTTTTAGTTTGCGTTCGTTTTTTCCCCACATAAAAACATGGGCAAAAGGAACATATAGCACAATAAACCACTCTTTCAGTCGAACAACTACACTTACCAGGTATTTTAATTTTTATGTTGTTGATTTCACATTCACTAACTTCCAAAATAAATGGGCAGAATTTACAAGCCCCACACTTAAACATCTGACCCTTCCTAAAGGTTATCATTATTGCATTCAAAAATATTCTTCAAATTGAAACCCTTCTTACAAACACACACAGGTTTCTCCTCTAAAATTTTAAATAGTTCTCTGTTACTACTCAGCAAATTCCAGTTTTTACACAGAATGCCCTAATGGCGTATGCATCACATGAAAACATGGTAGAAAAACGTGAATAATAGTTGGTTTCTACAACCCCAGGAGAATGGTGCCCCCTATAGTCTTCCTGATTGTTAACATTTATTAAGTCCTTCATGTGAGTGTCTGTATTTATTTCAATATTAGTTACATTCGACATCATCAACCGAGGTTGATCAGTCTTAGGGGTACCCAAAACTGGTGAAAAATAACCACATTGTCTTTTATCACTGACTTCCTTCATAATGTTGTCTATTAAGGTAGGGGTGATAACTTCTCCTCAGAAACATCTCTTTCATGTTAAGACACTCACTAATAAAGCTAGTCCAAGTTGTAATCATGCGTGCTGCTCACACAAACTGCCCCTTAATGACGACACATTTCTGGGTAAATGGGTGGCAACTATCAAAATGCAGGAAACTGTTGGAATAAATTTCCTTTCTAAAAATTTCTGCCACAAATCTCTGTTGATCCAAGTCTTTCTTTAAAAGAATGTCAAGACAGGAAATTTCACATTCATTAACACTATATGTGAACCTCAAAAAAGAGGTTGAGTTTTTAATATAGTTAATAAATTCCATTATGTGTTCCTTAGCATCTTCCCATAAAATAAACATGTCATCCAAATATCTCATGTAAGTATTACAGAATGGGAAATATATTGATTGTTTTAAGATATGTTTTTCCCATTCCAGTATAACAATATTGGCGTAGAGGCCACTGCATGCTGAACCCATCGCAACCCCTTGTGTCTGTAAATACTCATTATTGAACAAAATGTAGTTGCTTCTCAGCAACATATCCAAGATTTGTTCATACATGTTAATCTTATACTAAGGTATTCCCTTCGAAAACAGATAATCACAAAACCATTCCTCTCCTACAGTGTGTGGAATGACAATATAAATCTAATACATCAATTGTGATAAATAAAAAGTCACCCTTAAAAACAATATTGTTGATCCCAGGAATCAATACATAAATGTGGTTCTTCCAAAAGGAACTTCTTCAACTCAGTGTCCAAAAAGTTAGCTAAGGGGTGTGTAATTGGTCCTGGGCATCAACAATTGACATAGGTGGTTGCTGAATGTTTTGTGAAGTTTCGGTAACCCAAAAATTGTAGGTATGATAGGGAATTCCATTGTCAAAACTGTAATTCATGAATTGAAATAAGACCATCAATAAACAAATCCTGTAAATACCCCCTAATTCTGTTGTACCATTTAACTCATTTAATGAGCTTTTACAATAAATGTCTGTCTCTAAAAAAAGAGTTAATTTTGTTAATATAATCTTCAGTTCTCATAATGACAACCCCACCCCCTTTATCAGGTTTCATTATTCTGACACCATACATTTGTTTCAAACAATTCAACTCATATCTCTCCTCATTGATTATATTGCTACTAACATGATAGTTACCAAAATTGTTACCCATATTTCTAATATCAAGTTCACAAATTCTCTCAAAAGAGGCTAAAACTGGGTGGGTGGGGGGATTGTAGGAACTAGATACTTTGAATGGTTGACATACCTGTTCTACACCCTTGAACAATACATGTAAATTCAGTTTCCTAACAAATAGTTTTAAGTCAACCAATGTATTCACAATATTTAAATGTTGAGTGGGAATAAATATAAAACCTTTTGCCAGGAGGTCACAAGTGGTTACATTCAAAGAAACATCAGCATAATTCTAAACTTTAAAGTCTCCGGTACTATTCAGATCAATATGTAAAGTTTGGGAATTTACCCCTGAATCAGTGCCAGATGTTGACTATAATGAAATATAAATCTCTATTGTCTCCTCCTCCATGGATAGTAGTTGTTCCCCTGTTCATTGCCATTGCCTCTCTGTGCAGGGGCTTGAAATTGTTTGGTTTGAAAGTTCATAGCCCCCCACTGATTCATGAGGTGTTCTGGCAGTCTCAGTTGTGGAAAATTTTCTTCCTCTAAAAAATGTTCCTCCATTGAATCAATTTCAGTATCAATATTTATTGTAGCCTCATTGGTTTGATGTGAATGTTTGTTAAGATGCCATTCTTGCGAAGGGGTGGGGGTGGGTAAGCCACATGGCTGGCATCATCCCTTTGATCCCTGATAAGGTTTTTTATCTTTCTGTTCTTAATAATTGTCATCTGCTCATCAATAGAGCTGAAAGTCCGATTGTAATCAAATCCGTTAGTGTTAAAACCAGGATCATTAATAATAAGTTCATCCAAATGTTTACTTCTTGACTTAGCTCAACAATGCTCAATTCATTGTGTTTTACTACCATTTCCTTGTACTCCATACCCCATTTATCAAAAAAAGACAAAAGTTCCTTATGAAAACCAGAGTTTGTCTCCAGTCCAGTCGGAAAACTGCAAACATGTAAGCCCTTGGGGACTACCTGAAGTTTAATGCACTCTTTAAAATATACATTGTCCATTTGCTGTTTTTTTTATTTTCAATAAAATACGATTTAGGTCAGAAAGCCAGTCACTAAGAGAGTTAGCAGCTGTTATCTGGTTCTGACTAAAAAACAAATTACTTTTAAGACATTCAGATAAGTTATGATCATTGTTCACACTTACATTTGTTGAATCAATGTTTGTTGCAGTTCCGTTTGTGTTCCCATTGACCCTGTAGCACTTAAAGAGGTCTGGAGTTTAAATGTGCTGATAAAATACCGTTGTTGCTGTTGTTCATACCTACAGTGCTCTCAGTCGATAAACACTGTGTAAGTTTATTTGGAATAGAGTGGAGTGACATCTGCGAGAGAGAAAGTTGCTCAAGTCATTCCATCCATTGATTCAGCTGTTGTATAAGGATAGCAAGCTTGCCCAAAGTGCTCCGTGATTGCGTAGACTTGTTTCCAGGGTTAAAATCCATTGCTGGGTTCTGTTGCTCCACCTCCATCTGTCGTGACAGTCAGAAACAAACAGATAAATGAAAAAAGCAAGCACAAATCACCAAAAAATATGTCACGAAGGCAGAATATAGGCAATGAGAGCCAGTAGAACCAGAAATAGTCCAGGAATCTGCTTAAATTCAAGCCGACAAATTCAGTCCCAAAAATCTCCTTTTATTCAAGCCAACAAGTAAACAGATATAAGTGCTTTCGTTCTGAATAACATAAACAGGAACTTTATCAGAATCAATTAATTACAAAGAAATTACTGTTCTTATATAAATTATCTCATGACATCACTTCCTCAATTAATTAGGACCCCTAATAGGTATAGAAATCTTCATGTCAAGATAAAATAAAATAAATATGCACACATATAAATATAAATGTAAATAAAAATGAATGAATGAGCAGATGTCAACACCCTAATAAAACTGTGCATCAGAAAAACATATATACAGTCATTGTAAAATGTTAAAAAATATATATATATAAAAAATATGTATGAAAATGTATGTAACCAATTTCAACCGTTGACATATAAAATTCATATGCAAAACAACAGGCAAAGCATAGGATCAATTGTATAAACAAAACCCATGCATATAAGGGATTTGTTTCACCTATTAAAAGCCTTTAGTTTAAGTAAACAACTGATCGAAAGACTCTCATTTAAACCTGGCCAGTGAACAGTATCTAGTCGTAATTGCCATAACAGCTCAACTTTTTCAAGCAAATATTGCCAAGCCGCCCCCCCCCTATTATGTCTTTTTTGGACTTCAAGTACTACAAATTTAAACTGATTATTGTTATATTCACTGATGTGTTCGGCAAGGGCATTTTTGTCACTAGCATCCCTGATATTCCTAAGATGTTCCACTAATTCTATTTTTTAGTTTGCGTTCGTTTTTTCCCCCACATAAAAACATGGGCAAAAGGAACATATAGCACAATAAACCACTCTTTCAGTCGAACAACTACACTTACCAGGTATTTTAATTTTTATGTTGTTGATTTCACATTCACTAACTTCCAAAATAAATGGGCAGAATTTACAAGCCCCACACTTAAACATCTGACCCTTCCTAAAGGTTATCATTATTGCATTCAAAAATATTCTTCAAATTGAAACCCTTCTTACAAACACACACAGGTTTCTCCTCTAAAATTTTAAATAGTTCTCTGTTACTACTCAGCAAATTCCAGTTTTTACACAGAATGCCCTAATGGCGATGCATCACATGAAAACATGGTAGAAAACGTGAATAATAGTTGGTTTCTACAACCCCAGGAGAATGGTGCCCCCTATAGTCTTCCTGATTGTTAACATTTATTAAGTCCTTCATGTGAGTGTCTGTATTTATTTCAATATTAGTTACATTCGACATCATCAACCGAGGTTGATCAGTCTTAGGGGTACCCAAAACTGGTGAAAAATAACCACATTGTCTTTTATCACTGACTTCCTTCATAATGTTGTCTATTAAGGTAGGGGTGATAACTTCTCTTCAGAAACATCTCTTTCATGTTAAGACACTCACTAATAAAGCTAGTCCAAGTTGTAATCATGCGTGCTGCTCACACAAACTGCCCCTTAATGACGACACGTTTCTGGGTAAATGGGTGGCAACTATCAAAATGCAGGAAACTGTTGGAATAAATTTCCTTTCTAAAAATTTCTGCCACAAATCTCTGTTGATCCAAGTCTTTCTTTAAAAGAATGTCAAGACAGGAAATTTCACATTCATTAACACTATATGTGAACCTCAAAAAAGAGGTTGAGTTTTTAATATAGTTAATAAATTCCATTATGTGTTCCTTAGCATCTTCCCATAAAATAAACATGTCATCCAAATATCTCATGTAAGTATTACAGAATGGGAAATATATTGATTGTTTTAAGATATGTTTTTCCCATTCCAGTATAACAATATTGGCGTAGAGGCCACTGCATGCTGAACCCATCGCAACCCCTTGTGTCTGTAAATACTCATTATTGAACAAAATGTAGTTGCTTCTCAGCAACATATCCAAGATTTGTTCATACATGTTAATCTTATACTAAGGTATTCCCTTCGAAAACAGATAATCACAAAACCATTCCTCTCCTACAGTGTGTGGAATGACAATATAAATCTAATACATCAATTGTGATAAATAAAAAGTCACCCTTAAAAACAATATTGTTGATCCCAGGAATCAATACATAAATGTGGTTCTTCCAAAAGGAACTTCTTCAACTCAGTGTCCAAAAAGTTAGCTAAGGGGTGTGTAATTGGTCCCTGGGCATCAACAATTGGACGCATAGGTGGTTGCTGAATGTTTTTGTGAAGTTTCGGTAACCCAAAAATTGTAGGTATGATAGGGAATTCCATTGTCAAAAACTGTAATTCATGAATTGAAATAAGACCATCAATAAACAAATCCTGTAAATACCCCCTAATTCTGTTGTACGTACCATTTAACTCATTTAATGAGCTTTTACAATAAATGTCTGTCTCTAAAAAAAGAGTTAATTTTGTTAATATAATCTTCAGTTCTCATAATGACAACCCCACCCCCTTTATCAGGTTTCATTATTCTGACACCATACATTTGTTTCAAACAATTCAACTCATATCTCTCCTCATTGATTATATTGCTACTAACATGATAGTTACCAAAATTGTTACCCATATTTCTAATATCAAGTTCACAAATTCTCTCAAAAGAGGCTAAAACTGGGTGGGTGGGGGGATTGTAGGAACTAGATACTTTGAATGGTTGACATACCTGTTCTACACCCTTGAACAATACATGTAAATTCAGTTTCCTAACAAATAGTTTTAAGTCAACCAATGTATTCACAATATTTAAATGTTGAGTGGGAATAAATATAAAACCTTTTGCCAGGAGGTCACAAGTGGTTACATTCAAAGAAACATCAGCATAATTCTAAACTTTAAAGTCTCCGGTACTATTCAGATCAATATGTAAAGTTTGGGAATTTACCCCTGAATCAGTGCCAGATGTTGACTATAATGAAATATAAATCTCTATTGTCTCCTCCCCCTCCATGGATAGTAGTTGTTCCCCCTGTTCATTCGGCCATTGCCTCTCTGTGCAGGGGCTTGAAATTGTTTGGTTTGAAAGTTCATAGCCCCCCACTGATTCATGAGGTGTTCTGGCAGTCTCAGTTGTGGAAAATTTTCTTCCTCTAAAAAATGTTCCTCCATTGAATCAATTTCAGTATCAATATTTATTGTAGCCTCATTGGTTTGATGTGAATGTTTGTTAAGATGCCATTCTTGCGAAGGGGTGGGGGTGGGTAAGCCACATGGCTGGCATCATCCCTTTGATCCCTGATAAGGTTTTTTATCTTTCTGTTCTTAATAATTGTCATCTGCTCATCAATAGAGCTGAAAGTCCGATTGTAATCAAATCCGTTAGTGTTAAAACCAGGATCATTAATAATAAGTTCATCCAAATGTTTACTTCTTGACTTAGCTCAACAATGCTCAATTCATTGTGTTTTACTACCATTTCCTTGTACTCCATACCCCATTTATCAAAAAAAGACAAAAGTTCCTTATGAAAACCAGAGTTTGTCTCCAGTCCAGTCGGAAAACTGCAAACATGTAAGCCCTTGGGGACTACCTGAAGTTTAATGCACTCTTTAAAATATACATTGTCCATTTGCTGTTTTTTTTATTTTCAATAAAATACGATTTAGGTCAGAAAGCCAGTCACTAAGAGAGTTAGCAGCTGTTATCTGGTTCTGACTAAAAAACAAATTACTTTTAAGACATTCAGATAAGTTATGATCATTGTTCACACTTACATTTGTTGAATCAATGTTTGTTGCAGTTCCGTTTGTGTTCCCATTGACCCTGTAGCACTTAAAAGAGGTCTGGAGTTTAAATGTGCTGATAAAATACCGTTGTTGCTGTTGTTCATACCTACAGTGCTCTCAGTCGATAAACACTGTGTAAGTTTATTTGGAATAGAGTGGAGTGACATCTGCGAGAGAGAAAGTTGCTCAAGTCATTCCATCCATTGATTCAGCTGTTGTATAAGGATAGCAAGCTTGCCCAAAGTGCTCTGTGATTGCGTAGACTTGTTTCCAGGGTTAAAATCCATTGCTGGGTTCTGTTGCTCCACCTCCATCTGTCGTGACAGTCAGAAACAAACAGATAAATGAAAAAAGCAAGCACAAATCACCAAAAAATATGTCACGAAGGCAGAATATAGGCAATGAGAGCCAGTAGAACCAGAAATAGTCCAGGAATCTGCTTAAATTCAAGCCGACAAATTCAGTCCCAAAAATCTCCTTTTATTCAAGCCAACAAGTAAACAGATATAAGTGCTTTCGTTCTGAATAACATAAACAGGAACTTTATCAGAATCAATTAATTACAAAGAAATTACTGTTCTTATATAAATTATCTCATGACATCACTTCCTCAATTAATTAGGACCCCTAATAGGTATAGAAATCTTCATGTCAAGATAAAATAAAATAAATATGCACACATATAAATATAAATGTAAATAAAAATGAATGAATGAGCAGATGTCAACACCCTAATAAAACTGTGCATCAGAAAAACATATATACAGTCATTGTAAAATGTTAAAAAATATATATATATAAAAAATATGTATGAAAATGTATGTAACCAATTTCAACCGTTGACATATAAAATTCATATGCAAAACAACAGGCAAAGCATAGGATCAATTGTATAAACAAAACCCATGCATATAAGGGATTTGTTTCACCTATTAAAAGCCTTTAGTTTAAGTAAACAACTGATCGAAAGACTCTCATTTAAACCTGGCCAGTGAACAGTATCTAGTCGTAACTGCCATAACACTTCAGCTTTTTCAAGCAAATATGGCCAAGCCACCCCCTATTATGTCTTTTTTGGACTTCAAGTACTACAAATTTAAACTGATGATTGTTATATTCATGATGTGTTTGTTAAGGGTGTTTATGTTGCTAGAATCCCTGATATTCCTAAGATGTTCCACTAATTCTATTTTTTAGTTTGCATTCGGTTTTCCCCACATAAAAACATGGGCAAAAGGAACATATAGCACAATAAACCACTCTTTCAGTCAACAACTACACCTAACAGGTATTTTAATTTTTATGTTGTTGATTTCACATTCACTAACTTCCAAAATAAATGGGTAGAATTTACAAGCCCCACACTTAAACATCTGACTCTTCCGAAAGGTTCCATCATTATTGCATTCAAAAATATTCTTCAAATTGAAACCCTTCTTAAAAACACACACAGGTTTCTCCCCTAAAATTTTAAATAGTTCTCTGTCACTACTCAGCAAATTCCAATTTTTACATAGAATATTCCTAATGGCGTATGCATCACATGAAAAAATGGTAGAAAAACTGGAATAATAGTTGGTTTCTACAACCCCAGGAGAATGGTGCCCCCTATAGTCTTCCTGATTGTTAACATTTATTAAGGCCTTCATGTGGGTGTCCGTATTTATTTCAGTATTAGTTACATTCGACATCATCAACCAAGGTTGATCAGTCTTAGGGGTACCCAAAATTGGTGAAAAATAACCACATTGTCTTTTATCACTGACTTGCTTCATAATGTAGTCTATTAAAGTAGGGGGGATAACCTCTCCTCAGAAACATCTCTTTCAAGTTAAGACACGCACTAATAAAGCTAGTCCAAGTTGTAATCATGCGTGCCGCTCGCACAAACTGCCCCTACTGGAGACAATAGAGATTAATATTTCATTGCAGTCAACATCTAGCACTGATTCAGGGGTAAATTCCCCAACTTTACGTATTGATCTGAATAGTACTGGAGACTTTAAAGTTTACAATTATACTGATGTTTCTTTGAATGTAACCACTTGTAACCTCCTGGCAAAAGGTTTTATATTTATTCCCACTCAACATTTAAATATTGTGAATTCATTGGTTGACTTAAAACTATTTGTTAGGAAACTGAATTCACATGTATTGTTCCAGGGGGTAGAACAGGTATGTCAGCCATTCACAATATCTAGTTCCTACAATCCCCCCACCCACCCAATTTTAGCCCCTTTTGAGAGAATTTGTGAACTTGATATTAGAAATCTGGGTAACAGTTTTGGTAACTATCGTGTTAGTAGTAATTTAATTAATGAGGAGACATATGAGTTGAATTGTTTGACTGGTGTCATTCTAAGGGGATCCAATGTCTGTCTGCTTGGGATGACATGCTTGACAAGCCACGCTGCTTTGCAAGGGACGGCTTGCACCTGTCACCCCTGGGCTTCCGGATATTGGCCAAGGCTCTTCCACCCCCATAGTGCCTTTTTTAGGCAAGGCTCAAAGGACAAACCTACCTCCCTAGAAAACACAAGTGGAAAAAAACTAAGGGTAATGCTGCTCAATGCCAGAAGTCTAAACCTCAAGATGCACGCCCTCGAAGCCCTTCTCAGTATGGAGAACATCGATGTCTGTGCAGTGACTGAAACCTGGTTCAAGGCTCCTGAGAGCACCCCAGCACTATCAGGTTTTACCTCATATCATGCTTTCCGGCCCCAAAACTTGGACCGAACCACAAAAGGAGGGGGGAGTATCCATATTCATCAAAGATACCCACACCTCCAGGTTAGTGGCAACGCACGAAGCATCGGAGACCATCCAGGTGCCACTAACCATACGCAAACTGCCTTACAGTTTGTAGCATGCTACAGACCACCCTCTCAAACTCAGGAACCCCACACAGCCTTCCTGAAGACACTAGAGAGTATGAATGTCTCTCCAAATACCATTATATTGGGAGACTTCAACTACCCAAACATAGACTGGGAACATTACTCAAGGCCCAACACCCTAGCCCAAAGGTTCCTAGAATTCATAAACTCAAATGCAATGGAACAACTGGTCACCATTCCCACAAGAGGAGACAATATACTAGACCTGATCATCACAAACATGGGGACAAAATGCTGCACACCGGAAGTATATCCCTCTTTGGTAAGATCAGACCATAAATTAATCTCACTGGAACTCCACATCCCGCCCCCACCCCCTGCACAAAAGACCACAGTGAAGAACTTCTCAAAAGCCAACTTCACACTTCTTAAGACTGAAATGGTATCCTTCAAGGCCCCTGGGCTAGTGGAAACCACAACCCACACTGCTGAATCCTTTACAAATGCCTTCTACGGGCACCTTCAAGAATGCATGGATCATGCAATCCAAAATAAAACCAAGACCCATTCCCCCAAAGGCAGGCGTCTGGTGGACCCCAACCATAAACAAACTCTACAACAGGAGGAGGAAGCTACTACATGACAGAGCAAAATCCCTAAAAGGGAAGGCATCTCTGATCAGTACTAGCAAAAAACTACGATCACTCATAAAATCATCCAAGGCCAACTTTGAGAGAAAAATCGCAAAAGACACAAAAGACAATCACAAGGCCTTCTTTAGCTATGTTAGAAACCTGGGTGTAAACTCCCAGATATGCTCAGAGTTAGTCCAAAATGATACAAAATACACTGAACCCACTGACATTGCCAACATTCTGGCAGACAGGTTCAGTGCAAATTTCTCCTCCCTCTCCCCACCAAAAGGAGAAATAACTATCCCAGCAGAGTGTAGCCTCCCTAATATCTCAGATGCCCAGGTGAGAGCCGCCCTCTCTAAAGCTAAAAACACAGCATCAATGGGACCGGACTGTGTCCCGGGCTGTGTGCTACATGAACTCCAAGAGGAACTAAACCCACACATAAGGCTGCTGTTTAATCTTAGCCTTACTACAGGATACGTACCCAAAGAGTGGCATACGGCGACAGTGGTACCACTTCACAAAGGCGGTGCTTCTACGGACCCTGAAATTACCGCCCATAAGCTTGACGAGCCTGGTCTGCAAAGCTATGGAGAGGATCATTATGGAACTCATAAACAAAGACATTGGGGACCTACAGACATTGGATCCTACCCAATTTGGCTTTGTCAAAGGCAGATCCTGCCTTTTGAACTTGATCGACTTTTTTGAAACAGTCACTAAGGCCATTGATGAGGGTAAGGCAGTTCACACAGCCTACCTTGACCTTGCAAAAGCCTTTGACACAATACCCCACTCGGGCATCATAGACAAACTCACCAGCTTAAATGTAAACCCATATGTCACAAGATGGGTTGCAAACTGGCTCAAGGACAGAACCCACAGGGTCAGAGTTGCTGGAGCCATGTCAGACTCTAAGTTAGTCACAACCGGTGTCCCATAGGGCTCAGTCTTGGGACCTCTCTTGCTCGGCATTTATTTTCTGAGGTACAGGCAAACATAGGAGGATTGTGGCTGACAAAGTTCGCAGATGACTGCAAACTGGGCCATAATTGATACTCCAGCGGACATAAACATCCTTCAGAGAGGCCTCATAGAAACGGATAATTGGTGCCAGAGCCATGGCCTAAAGCTGAATGCCAAAAAATGTATAGTCATACCCTTTGGGAAAAACAAGGTACCCACAAATTACCACATAGGTGGTAATCCATTAAGTACGGAAGAGGTAATCAGGGACCTTGGGACCCAGGTTGACAGTAACCTCTCATTTGACACTCACATTGCCAAAGTGGTTAGGAAGACCTTCTATATTGCCCACCTTATCATGAAGGGTTTCACATCTAGATCAAGAGAGGTCATTGTGCCCCTGTACTCTTCTCTTATCAGGCCAATGATTGAGTACAATGCCCCATTTGGGATGTATCTTACCCGTCACCTGCAGCAGTTGGAAAGACCCCAAAAGTTCCTCACCAAGAGGATAATGGGTCTTAAACATATGTCATATGCTGCCCGACTGAAAAAACTCCAGCTCTATTCAGTCGCATACCGCCTACTCAGAGGTGATCTGTGCCTGACGTACAAGGCCATGTCCAATCCGGAATTAATGGACATGCTCCACCTCAGTAAATACAAATCCACCAGAGCCACGAGAGCAAGAGACTTAAACCTCAACACAGAAATAAATAGGACGTGCTGGAGGGACAGATTCATAACCCAGAGGCTCCCTACACTCTGGAACAGAATCCCAATCCATGTTAGGCAGAGCCCCTCACTGACTCTATTCAAGAGAAATCTTGACGAGTGGATGGGAGATCGTAGGTTTACCCCGGGGGTCATCTCTGTGTCACTACTAGACAGAGGCACAGTAAACTAAACCCTAAAAGGGCGTAGTATTCTCATCCTAAGGGGTGGTGAAAGCCACACACACTCTGGCTAGGCTTATAAATGCCCTAGGGCAGATAGCCTAGTATGAACCTATGAACCTATGAACAAATGAATGGTGTCAGAATAATGAAACCTGATAAAGGGGGTGGGGCTGTCATTTAGAAGTGAAGATTATATTAACAAAATTAAATCTATTTTAGAGACAGACACTTATTGTAAAAGCTCATTAAATGAGTTAAATGGCACATGCAATAGAATTAGAGGGTATTTACAGGATTTGTTTATTGATGGTCTTATTTCAGTTCATGAATTACACTTTTTGACAATGGAATTCCCTATCATACCCACAATTTTTGGGTTACCGAAACTTCACAAAAACATTCAGCAACCACCTATGCATCTAATTGTTGATGCCCGGGATCAATTACACACCCCTTAGCTAAATTTTTGGACACACTGCGTTGAAGAAGTTCCTTTTGGAAGAACCACATTTATGTATTGATTCCTGTGACTTCTTAAAGAAGATCAACAATAATGTTTTTAAGGGTGACTTTTTATTTATCACAATTGATGTATTAGATTTATATTCTGTCATTCCACACACTGTAGGAGAGGAATGGTTTTGTGATTATCTGTTTTCGAAGGGAATACCTCAGAATAAGATTAACATGTACAAACAAATCTTGGATATGGTGCTGAGAATCAACTACATTTTGTTCGATAATGAGTATTATTTACAGACACAAGGGGTTGCAATGGGTTCAGCATTCGGTGGACTCTACGCCAATATTGTTATGCCGGAATGGGAAAAACATATTTTAAAACAACCAATATATTTCCCATTCTGTAATACTTACATGAGATATTTGGATGACGTTTATTTTATGGAAAGGTCCTAAGGAACAAATAATGGAATTTATTAACTATATTAACAACTCATCCTCTTTTTTGAGGTTCACATATAGTGTTAATAAATGTGAAATTTCCTGTCTTGACATTCTTTTAAAGAAAGACTTGGTCCAACAGAGATTTGTGGCAGAAATTTTTAGAAAGGAAACTTATTCCAACAGTTTCCTGCATTTTGATAGTTGCCACCCATTTACCCAGAAACGTGCAGTCATTAAGGGGCAGTTTGTGCAAGCGGCATGCAAGATTACAACTTGGACTAGCTTTATTAGTGAGTATCTTAATTGAAAGAGATGTTTCTGAGGAGAGGTTATCCCCCCTACTTTAATAGACAACATTATGAAGGAAGTCAGGGATAAAAGACAGTGTGGTTATTTTTCACCAATTTTGGGTACCCCTAAGACTGATCAACCTTGGCTGATGATGTCGAATGTAACTAATACTGAAATAAATACGGACACCCACATGAAGGACTTAATAAATGTTAACAATCAGGAAGACTATAGGGGGCACCATTCTCCTGGGGTTGTAGAAACCAACTATTATTCCAGTTTGTCTACCATTTTTTTATGTGATGCATACGCCATTAGGGATATTCTATGTAAAAATTTGAATTTGCTGAGTAGTGACAGAGAACTATTTAAAATTTTAGGGGAGAAACCTGTGTGTGGTTTTAAGAAGGGTTTCAATTTGAAGAATATTTTTGAACGCAATAATGATAACCTTTAGGAAGGGTCAGATGTTTAAGTGTGGGGCTTGTAAATTCTGCCCATTTATTTTGGAAATTAGTGAATGTGAAATCAACAACATAAACATGAAAATACCTGGTAGGTGTAGGTGTTTGACCTAAAGAATGGTTTATTGTGCTATATATTCCTTTTGCCCATGTTTTATGTGGGGAAAACCGAATGCAAACTAAAAAACAGAATTAGTGGAACATCTTAGGAACATCAGGGATGCTAGTGACATAAACGCTCTTGCCAAACACATCAGTGAATATAACAATCATCAGTTTAAATTTATAGTACTTGAAGTTTAAAAAAGGCATGGGGGGGTGGCTTGGCCATATTTGCTTGAAAAAGTTGAGCTCTTACGGCAATTACGACTAGATGCTGTTCACTGGCCAGGTTTAAATAAGAGTCTTTCAATCAGTTGTTTACTTAAACTAAAGGCTCTCAATAGGTGAAACAAATCCCTTATATGCATGGGTTTTGTTTATACAATTGTTCCTATGCTTTACCTTTTTTTTTGCATATAAATTTTATATGTCTACGCTTGAAATTGGTTACATACATTTTCATACATATTTTTATATATATATTTTTTTAACATTTTACAATGACTGTATACATGTTTTTGTGATGGACAGTTTTATTAGGGTGTTGACATCTGCTCATTCATTCAGTTTTATTTACATTTATATTTATATGTGTGCATATTTATTTTATTTTATCTTGCCATGAAGATTTCTATACCTATTAGGGGTCCTAATTAATTGAGGAAGTGATGTCATGAGATAAATTACATAAGAACAACAATTTCTTTGTAATTTATTGTATCTGATTAAGTTCCTATTCTCTAGACTATGCTGTTCCGCTTGTATGCCACTGTTACCTGCTTTATAATTTTTGGATTAAAACTGTTGAAGCATTTAAGGTGTTCATCCTTTTTTGCCTAATTTTTCATGATGAGAATTCTAAGGGTTACCAGAATTTTACATCTGAGGTATTTTTGAAAGCAAAGGATATAAGCATAAAATGGGAGCGTTTAGTAACCTGATGGCATCAGAGGTCAAAATCTAGATTTGGAATGAAAATTGTGAAATACTGGAACAGATTATATTAACAGTGAGAATGAAGCAAACACAAAACGTTTTGGTACCAAGTGATCCAAATCACAAACTAGTTTCCCCCTACATTTCCACTAGGCAATGACATAATGCCATCCACTTCAGGCAACTTTTCCACTTCAAACTTTCTCAAAGAATTCTCCCAAGTGCTTTCTACTCTTCTGCCTTCTCTCTTCTACTTTAAAGCTATATCCATTAAAAAAATAAATAAACATTTCTTCAACAACTTCCCATCTCTGATACTCTTGCCATCTAAGATGGACTTCAACCCTGGTTTACTTCCCTCTGCAAAGACTACCTTGTGAAACCCCTTTTTATACTTTACAACTATCTCACCAATGGTGTTATGCCTTCCGCCTGAAAGCATGCATCAGTCCTCTTCCCTAAACCTTCAAACCTGCACCCCCAAACTATTTTCACTCCATTATCACTCTTACTATTCCTAGTTGTTGTGTCTTTCGGCTTATCCTGGTTAGGGGTCGCCACAGTGGAACTCCGGTTCACTAATGTTTGATAGTGGATTTTTACGTGCCGGGTTACCAGCCCTGACGCACAACCTTCAACGAAGGCATGCCCATTCATGCATGCCTCCACACAGAAGACGCTCTAACTGAGAATCGAATGTGACAACGTCTTGCTGTGAGCCGACAACACTACCTCAGCACCACTACTGCAGGTACTCTTACCATTCCTAGTGATATCTGAAAAATGTTGTGTACTCCCAGATTTTATAACCAAACAAGAAGTGCACCCTCTGGGGGAAGCTTGAATCCAAACCTTCCCTAAGACTGGAAAGGACAATCAAGTAGTATCACTAGGAGGTATGATGATAGTCCTGAAAATGAAATTTGGTCTGTGTCCTTTATTCACTAAATGCCCGGGTTTTCTTAGTTTAGTGTAAATCAGGAAACAGTAGACTACCTGCAACAAAATTACCACTGCATAAAGATTCTAATGCTCTATAAGAATATGACTGAGCCTTGGTTTCCTTTAAAGTATTTCTATTTTGTATTGAAGATGGACGAATGCTTCACTACATAATGAAACAGTTGTACAAAGGTTCAGCTTATATACTTCAATTTTCTACCTTATGAGGGGGGCATGTCTAAGGTGGAGGGCTCTCATTGGCCCCATGCTTATCACATTATGATTGGTCTAGATATCAGTACCTAATCTGAATATTTGTATGTGAAGACCAATCCTGGATCAGCTACAGTGCCAGCCTTGGCACTTCCCTTTCCAAACCTTTCTAAAGCAAGTGGTAAGGCAAAGAAATTGAACGCCAGTATTAAATTAACAACAACAAAAATGTTTATAGATGTATTTTTAAAATATTACTTTTGAATAATCTTCTTCAGAACCAATCAAGGATAAAAAAATAAAAATTAAAAACCTGTTATTTTTTACCATTCTCCAAATAGTGAAACTAAACAGTGGAATATGGAATAGAGAAAGTGACAACAAAGTCCCAATACATATTTCAAAACAGAATTTCAGACATGGGAAGATTGTAAGCAGCATAACTATTTATTTGTGAGAAGTTACAGTGTTTATACAAATAATTGTTGGAATAAGAATTCCCATTTTTACAGAGTCAGTATCTAAGAATTTTTTGCATGTAGTTAGAGTGTTTATGCAAATCATCTACAGAATAAGGATTCCCCATTTTACAGAGTCCGTATCTAAATATTTGGACATAGTAAGAACGTTTATGCAAATCATCTTTAGAATAAGGATTTCCACTTTTACAAGGAGTCAGTAGCTACCTGATCAGGTATACAGCTTTCAAGATGAGCCAATCAGAATCAACCTAGTACATGAAATTTTAAGAATAAATTTACCCTAAACATTAAAAGTTTTAAAAAATATATTCAAAAATATCAGCTAACAAGGTAGTAAAAGGTTATGGCCATCCTTGTAAGTTCAAAAGATAGACTCATAATGTTCAGTCCTCTAAACTGAGAACTGGGTCCAGTATCTCAGGGCTTTGTGATTGATCTGTCAGGTCATCATTGGGACTATCTGTATTCCCCATTGACAGGGAGGCCTGTCTTGCAGGTACAGTAGTTTAAGTGACCACATTGGGGAAAATAATGGGAGAACATGAAAAAAACTGTCAGAAAATCTGCATAAGTTCTTCCTGCTAACATTTTACTCCTTAGACATTGACATTAGCCCCTTTATTGGGGGACGTGCCATGTGTCATCTTGGTTTATCCCGTTTTTATGGGGATTGTGTCCATATTAGCTGAAAACTCCAATATTCTTGTACTGATTCGAATTCTTTCAATGAGTACTGGAGATCTCTTTACCTAAATAACATTACAAAGTTCATGAAACATTTAATTCATTACTTAAAAATTTATGTTTAGCCATATTGTTGCCAAAAGGTCTTTTTTGAAAAAACATGTATTAGTTAGATTAGTTTGACTTAAAATTCAGAACACCCAGCTGACCAGGGAATCTGTATGCCTTAATTCCTTTTCCAGCTTCAAAGACAGACATTTGGATCGTGAGTTGATATTATTATAACTGCAATTAACTTAAAAATCCATAATAATAACATATTAAAAAATAAAAAAGGGGCTTGACCATTATTCTGGTGATCATATGGTCCCATAAGTATTTATTGGACTACATTAACGAGACTGTCAAAAGCTTTAATATAAGAACAGTTAAAAAATGTGTAACCCCTAAAATCAATTTGTTAGTCCATTGTCCCGGTAATTGTAGGCTGGAGAGACAATATTCCTATTTTTACAGGAAGAGCATCTATCCTAACTGCGCTCAGAAAGCTGTTTTAGGATTCTGAGATGCAAGCATTCACATTTATATTACCTTATGGTAAATTCGTTATGATGACAGTTTTCCACTTTTATGGGAATATGTCAGCTTGAGACCTTTTCTGGGATTCTAGTTAGAATAGTTCAAAATGATACCTTGATTAATGACCTTACTGTAAAATCAAAAACATTTATAAGGCTTAAGAAGTTAAAAAAACTTATCTGTTGAGCCCAAATGTTACATATTTACATTCAACCAAGGGCCAGTGAAGTTATTTATTTATTTATTTATTTTACATTTGTTAACCGGGAAAGTCCTACTGGATACATGTCCATTTTCAGTGGGGGCCCGGGGAGAAACTCTCCAGAGCAGTAACATCATTAACAAGAGAAGGACATATTAACCAAAAGGTTTATTAAACAATATATAGAGTACACAATCATACTAACAATATATAGAGTACACAATCTTTATACTAACAATATATAGAGTACACAATCTTTACACTAACAATATATAGAGTACACAATCTTTATACTAACAATATATAGAGTACACAATCTTTACACTAACAATATATAGAGTACACAATATTTATACTTCTCATAAAAGTGTAGTAAATATAAGATAGTGAGTTAACCAAAGAGTGTATTTGCCAACATTCACAGGCTACATTAATATATACATGTTATAGAGGTGTTTAATAGCAAGTGCAGCAGGAAGATAGAGCAGATCACTTCCATAACTCATTTCTACACACGAGAGGCATGCTATGTCCTTTAGGTTTCTTTACAGTGTTCAGTGATACTATTACCCCAGACAGACATTACAAAAGCAGTAGATAAGCTGTTACTCTAGTTGCTGGAAACAGAGACATACAAGTTACTATCCATGGGTAGTACAGGTACATAATCTGTGATTCAGGAAGTGTGTTTTGAGTAGTTTGTTGAAGTGGATGGTGGAGTTGTTATTTATTATGTGTGCTGGAAGGGAGTTCCAGATTTTGGAGATGAAGTGGCTATAAACGGATCTACCTGCCTCATTTTTAAAGTTTGTTACTTTAAGGAGGTGTTGGGTACTTGATCTCACGGATCTGGTAGTGGTGTAAGGCTGGAGTAGTTGCTGCAGGGCTGGTGTGTTGCCTGATGATGTAGTACTTTGTGAGCAAGTGCTAGTTGGTTGACTTGAAGGGTCAGGGGGAGTACTAGCCAGTTGAGTTTTTTTAGGCTTTCACAATGGAGGGTTCTAGAAGGAGATCCTGTGGTGAATCTGGCTATTTTATTGTAAAAGTGGATACCTTCTAGCTTGAAAAATACAGTGAAAAGACTTCTGTGCAACCCAATATACTTGTGTCTCCACAAAAGCAAGTTTACTGAAGTAGCTGAATTGAGAAAATAAGCACAGAACTGAAATTATGGAAAGCCACTGCACCAAATCTTTTTTCAATGGAATTTTTTACAGAATAAACAACCATGCCAGACAAAGAAGGTGTTACACAGTATTAATACTTGAAAATGTCTAACCTTAAGGTTTCTTTAGAAAAGGAAACTGCAAACAACAATATGCTAGATGTATGAGTAAGCAAAGTATTAGTGTAACAAGAGTGTAAGAACACTGCTGATACTATATTCAAAACTTAAGGAAAACATATAAAACATCTGGAGTTGCTGATATGAAAGCAACTTATAGATAATAATAGTCTGGGAAAAAGATGTTTTAAAAATCAGTTAAACTGGTAAGAAATAATGTATATAACTTCTAAAACTGAGGCTTTAAAAATATTATTAAATATGAAACTATGTGCAAAGGAAAAATTAATGTTAAAATAATCCTGGCGTGCTATTTGTGTTCCAAAAGTTGACAAGCCTTGAGTCATGCATCTTTAGATTCAGTTGTGTTCTTTAAGCAAGGCATACTGAGACAGAAGTAGAAATAGACAGTTAAAAGATAAAAATATAATGCCTATAAATATTATAAAAAGCTTCTCTTTTGTACCTATTTTGAAATCTGACAGAATTATAGCATTGTATGGCGGTTCTAAGTTAACTGTTAACCAAATAACCTGCTTGGGATAATCCCTTGTATCTTAAGTGGAAGAACTTATTACATTGTTAGCAGACAGCCAGAACATTTGAAAATTAAAAATAAACCACACTTATCAACAAATGGCTTTAGATGATTATTCAGAGACAATAAATACTCATAAAGAAAGTTTTACCAACAGGGCGGCTGCAGTGGTGCAGCAGTTAGTGTTGCCACCTCACAGCAAGAGGTTCTCTAGTTCGATCCTTGGCTGGGGTGCCTTCTGTGTGGAGTCTGCATGTCCTCCCTGTGGTCACGTGGGTTTCCTCTTGGTGCTCCAGTTTTCTCCCACATCCCAAAGACATGCTGTAGATGGATTGGGTACTCTTAATTGGCACTAGGCATGAGTGCGTATGTGTGTGTGTGTGTGTGTGTGTGTGTGTGTGTGTGTGTGTGTGCCTCCTGTGGAAGGTTGGGCACCAGGTTGGCAACTTGACACCATAAAACTCCACTGCCAGTCATGAACAGACAGGTGATCCTCTGTGGTGAACCCTAACTGGGAAAAGACGAAAGAAATTTTTACCAGCATGCAGTTGTTTATATTTTGGAGAGTCATCTGTATCCACAATATTTCAAAAAGTTACAGAAAGACTTTTTTTGCAAAAGCATCTTTTATTTATCCAAATCAAGTTAAACAGAGAACATATTTACAATTATACAGAAAATACTACAGTGTGCTTTCCCAGGTGACATTCCCTGTTATAATAGCACCATGATTTTCCCATTGTTACTCTTCAGAATGCTCAATAATCCAGTGAAAAATATAATTAACTTTATGCTAAACATGGTTAATCCACTGCAATCTATCCTACATTCCATAGTAATATCATTACTTAATTGTGACCCAGCATCTTGCTGGGAAATTAAAAAAATAAAATAAACAGTGGAAAACATAACTCTCGGCCTAGCTGAGAAACTCACAACCATGTGCATGGAAAGTTGCTTACTGATAACTGTAAAGGTTGTAGAAGGAACAAAGAAATGAGCTATTACCTATTTCATCATCCCTCCAACGGCCCCCAGGCCGCTCATGTGACATAGTGTTTCCCTATGTGTCATATCTGTTAGTCCTTTACCACTATATATTCTATATCATAAATCTTCAGTCCTTATAAAAAAATGTGCATAATCAGCTTGTCGACTTTAAGTATAAGGTGGAACCATCACCACAGGGTATTCTCATTCCAAGCAGTAATGAAAAACAGAGCAGCAAACAATTAATGTTTTTAATTAACAAATGTTTCAATATATTATGAGTGCTAACTTGATGTCGCCAGTCACTAGTATACCAATTTGCCATGTATTACAGTCCCAAATTTGTTAACATTGCTGAATCTGCCTGCTACCTTGAAGACCCTCACACAAGAGTCAGAATGTAGTACTAGCCTTTCCAAAGCTATATTACGCATCCAATTTCTATAATCGTCCCATTATAATACGACCTGCACAGCTGCATTTTCTCCCTATG
>NC_056747.1:1262017870-1262170370 GCF_019279795.1 Protopterus annectens | reverse complement strand
TGAAGACTGTTTAATTGTAGTCTTAATTCCCTGAAGAGTTTGTATATAAAGTTTATCATTTATTCATTTGTTTAGCTATATTTGTTGAAGGTCGCTTGTTTTTTAGAGTTTGTTACTGTGAATTTTGGGGGGGTCTCCAAACCTTATGATGACCATCAAGCCTACTCCATGGCTGTCCTTCTGCCCCAGTCGTTTCTTCCCTGGGACAAGAGCCCACAGGTCCATTTGTTCTCCTGGGAAGTGAGAGTTGAGAACCAAGTAAGCTGCTATTATTTGCAGTAGTGTTTAGAACACATTGCTAGTTATGTGCCTAGCTTACTCTCTTGCATCAGTTGTCACTTCCACAGTTGCTTACTTACTGAATGTGCATGCATGCACCCACTCGTGCTAATTCCAGTAAGCAGTGAAACAAAGCTAAAGTGTGGTCATCTATCCTCAGTGAGAAGAAAAACTGTAACTCCTCCTGCCAAAGTGGATGACTGACTGCTGCTCCTTTCCCACCTCCCCCTGGCCAGCTCTTCCAGTGCCCTGGCCACTAGCTGAATTCAGATTTTCTAAAGCAAAGTCATGGCTTTTTTTCTTATTTGCCCATGAGGCTGATTTTATCAAGGTAAAAACTTTTAATGAAATGTCATTTACTACAAGAGTTATAAAGTGGAAGGCAAAAAAAAGAGAGAAAAATCCATCCTGAGTGGTGTGGGTGTCAGTCTTTGGTAACAAAATAGAGGATGGAACCTTGGGCGTACAGAGGGATCTCTCTATGCATCCCAGGTGACAGAAGGTGTAGAGGAAGCCAGATCTGAACAATGAAAGCTCAGTGAATGGTAAGATAGACGACATAATGATAAAGAAAAGTGGTCCTGCCACAGTCTGGGACACACTCACTGGGGAAAGGTGAGGGAAAGATAACTCAACAGTGACCAAACCACACTGTGTTTCATAGTTCCTGGGATGCAATGGGAGGTGCAATGTAGGACATGAACTCTGGGGAAGGAATGGTTAGGATATTTAAATCACTGACAGTGCCAAAGTATGTACATCTATAACAGTGTGGTTTAAAATTACTGTAGCAGTGATAGGAAAAACATTTATAGCAGTAACTGTACCTAATATGAGGCCTGGCACAGGGTTTGGACGGATAGCCAGATCACTGGTCATGTCACAGTGAGTTTAACAGCCCTTGGGGAAGAGATGGGGATTGCCACAACGGGGAACATGTCAAATTATGCAATATGGTCTATGGTACAGGGATGGGAAGGATAGGTCCAGCAGTGAGTATTCCACATTCTTGTTCACATTCCCTGAGAAAGTGGTATTTATTTTATTTATTTTTATTTACACTTTGTTGACCAGCTTAGACTCACTAGGCCAATGGCCCCCTTTCAGGGGAAACCAGAGGTTATATTCAGACTGACTAGGGAAATGTAGCCAAGGCACCAGGGAACTTTGCCTGCTCTTTTCACTGGGATCTTTTATATCCATCTGTGCTACCACAAACTCATGCAGATGGGGCCTTGGTTTTACATCTCATTGAAAGGACAGATGGGCAGGAATACATACAAAATTGTCCATGCCACTGTGTAGGTCACAGTAGGACACCTACAA
This sequence comes from Protopterus annectens, assembly GCF_019279795.1. Classification (NCBI taxonomy): domain Eukaryota; kingdom Metazoa; phylum Chordata; order Ceratodontiformes; family Protopteridae; genus Protopterus; species Protopterus annectens. Next base: position 1,262,168,765 of record NC_056747.1, on the reverse strand, counting down.
CAGTAATCATACTGATGTGGTACACTATCACTAATGTAGAAATGGGAAGTATACTTACAGCAGTGACCATGCCACAGAGTGGGACATGATCCCTGGGGCAGATATGGGGTGGACACTTACAGCAGTGACCATCCCACAGAGTGGGACATGATCCCTGGGGCAGATATGGAGTGGACAGTTATAGCAGTGACCATGCCACAGTGTGGGACATGGTCCCTGGGGCAGATATGGGAAGGACAGTTATAGCAGTGACCATGCCACAGTGTGGGACATGGTCCCTGGGGCAGATATGGGGTGGACACTTACAGAAGTGACCATCCCACAGTGGGACATGATTCCTGGGGTGAATATGGGGAGGACAGTTACAGTAGTGACCATGCCACAGTGTGGACATGATCCCTGGGAAAGATATGAGAGGACAGTTACAGTAGTGACCATGCCACAGTGTGGGACATGGTCCCTGGGAAGGACAGTTATAGCAGTGACTGAACAGAGTCCAATGAGCTTGTGCTGTCCTTTCACTTAAAATGGTGCATGACGTATAGTTACTAGCAAAAATTTGAAAAGAATATTACAGAAACACCATTCTATTCATCGAGTAATGTGATTTATTTACTTATTTATCTATTGATTGGTGATTGGGTTAGTCCCATTAGACCTCCGACTTGTTTTATAGGTAGATTAATTGCAGAATTTTAACTAACTATAACTAGCTTGGCCAAGGTTTCAGCAAAGTTCTTTAACTGTTGCTTCAGTAACTGCCAAAAGGTTTTTACCATCGAGCTGAGTTACGACTGACTCAGGCAGATGAGATTTTCAACAGTTATCTGAACTACTGAAACAGGCAGCTAAGGTCATGCTATCTTACCCATAGGATGGCACCTCAGGCACTCAGCACCCCTCATGTTGTACTGCAGTGTTAGTACTGGAACATGAGTTCATGTACCTGGTATGGGGCTATAACTGGGAGCTTTTCATCTTCCAGTATCAAGCATGGTTTCATAAACTGGTGAGCTACTCCCCTCATGCAGACAACTAATGATAAAAATCCTACTCATCCACTGCAGACATTTCTCAGCCAACTGCCCTACCCTATACCATGAAGCAGTGAATGCCTGAGCCCCCATTGCCAGCTCCAGCACATCAGGGCATTGGCAGGTGCTTAATCCTGTCAGACTCCTAGAAATGAAATGAAGAAAATGACCCCTTTGTGTAGATTATGACAGCTGTGCAGTTATATTAAAAACAAGCACTGTGCCACCGATCTGCACTCTGATTTTGTAGTACAAAGCACTGTGCCACCGACTTACACTCTGGTTCTGTAGTACAAAGCACTGCGCCACCGATCTACACTCTGATTCTGTAGTACAAAGCACTGTGCCATCAACTTACACTCTGGTTCTGTAGTACAAAGCACTGTGCCACCGATCTACACTCTGATTCTGTACTACAAAGCACTATGCCACTGACTTACACTCTGGTTCTGTAGTACAAAGCACTGTGCCACTGATCTATACTCTGATTCCATAGTACAAAGCACTGTGCCACTGACTTACACTCTGGTTCTGTAGTACAAAGTACTGTGCCACCGATCTACACTCTGGTTCTGTAGTACAAAGCAATGTGCCACCGATCTACACTCGGATTCTGTAGTACAAAGCACTGTGCCACCGATCTACACTCTGATTCTGTAGTACAAAGCACTATGCCACCAACTTACACTCTGGTTCTGTAGTACAAAGCACTGTGCCACCGATCTACACTCTGATTCTGTAGTACAAAGCACTGTGCCACCGATCTACACTCTGATTCTGCAGTACAAAGCACTGTGCCACCAACTTACACTCTGGTTCTGTAGCACAAAGCACTGTGCCGCCAACTTACACTCTGGTTCTGTAGTACAAAGCACTGTGCCACCGATCTACACTCGGATTCTGTAGTACAAAGTACTGTGCCACCGATCTACACTCTGATTCTGTAGTACAAAGCACTATGCCACCGACTTCTACTCTGGTTCTGTAGTACAAAGCACGGTGCCACCGATCTACACTCTGATTCTGTACTACAAAGCACTGTGCCACCGATCTACATTCTGATTCTGTAGTACAAAGCACTGTGCCACTGATCTGCACTCTGATTCTGCAGTACAAAGCACTGTGCCACCGACTTACACTCTGGTTCTGTAGTACAAAGCACTGTGCCACCGATCTACAATCTGATTCTGTAGTACAAAGCACTGTGCCACCGATCTACACTCTGATTCTGTAGTACAAAGCACTGTGCCACCGACTTACACTCTTGTTCTGTAGTACAAAGCACTGTGCCACCGACCTACACTCTAGTTCTGTAGTACAAAGCACTGTGCCCCTGACTTACACTCTGGTTCTGTAGTACAAAGCACTGTGCCACTGACTTACACTCTGGTTCTGTAGTACAAGATACTGAGGAGAGCATGAGGCTCCAAGCTTCTTCTGACATTGCATGCAGGTACTGGTAGATGCTCTATTCACAACTGTTTTACTCTTGGAAAAAAAAAACTTCTGTGAAATCTACAAATGTTATCTAAGGATGCAAATAAGCATGAAGAAAGGAAAAACCCACTAGCTGTGCAATACATGCCGTATGCACCTTATCCAACTCCTGCATTTCAATACGTGACACTTCAGGCACACCCATATCCCAGTACCAGTTCCCTTAGGCTGGGACACTTATAGTTTCCAGGTTTATTAACCTACATCCTCAAACAGAAATATAAGGACAGAAATGACACTGTGACACAGAGAGATATTGCCCCTGACTATGTACCAGATGATCAAAGGTCACTTAGCAGAATTATTGCTGGATTAGCTGACCAGGGAGGGATGGGAGTAAGCAATTGATGCCAACTTTACCATCCTGGGGCAAAAGTGTTATTAGAATCTCACCCCAAGTGCTCCACTCAGGGAATGGGCAGTTACTGCAGCTTTTGCAGCTTCAGACTTAGGGAACATGAGATTACAAAGGAATGTGCATGCATTTTAGCTTTTCATGTTTCGTGTACAGAAGGTTTTATTGTCAATGGGTCCATTTCAGAAAAGTGGGCATGGTCTAACCAATCAGGAGACGTGCAAAAAAATCTGAAACAATATTTCACTCCACTCGAATGATATTACCCATTCTGATCTCAAAGCCATAGATACTTCCTTAGTGGGTAAATTCAGTTCCAGTTTCACCCCCACTCACCGCCATGTTCCTTCCAATGAATCACTAAATTCCTCACCCCCAAAATCACTATGGACCAGATTTTTTAGATCAAATTCTATAAGCTCTACCAAAGCCAAAAACAATAGTTCCATAGGGGCAAGCAATATACCAGATTGTCTCTTAGGCAGTACAAATTACAGCATTGCTGTACCACTACTAAACTTTTTCAACTTTAGCTTCATAGCAGAGCAGAGTATGTACTTGACCTCCTTAGAATGGCTGTTATATTGCCAATCCACAAGGGTGGGTCTACCTCAGACCATGGAAACCATTGCCCTATTAGCATTGCCATCATTATCTATAAAAATCACGAAAGTATCTCGGTCAGTTTCATAAATAATGAAATTAATCATCTATAAAATAGATGCCGCAGTGGTACGGCGGTAGAGTTGTTACCTCACAGCAAGAGGTTCTCCCGTTCGATTCTCGGTTGGGCTTGGGAGTGCCTTCTGTGTGGAGTCTGCATGTCCTCCCCATGGTTGGGTAGCGTTCGAAAGACATGCGTGTGTAAATGGGCGTGCCTTCATTGAAGGTTGGGCGTTGAGCTGGCACCTCGGCGTTTCATAAAAAAATCTACTGTCAATCATTAGCGGACCGGAGTTCCGCTGTGGCGACCCCTTACTGGGAAAAGCTGAAAGACAAACAACAATCACCTACAAACTCTTAACACTAATCAGTTTGGCTTTGCAAAATGTAGATCCTGTCTCCTTAATCTGGTTAATTTCTTTGAAAATGTAATGGATGCCATTAATTAATGCTATTCTGTTCATACTGCTTATCTGGGCCATGCTAAAGCCTTTCATATGATTCTCCATTCTGGCATTATTGGCAAACTCAGCAGTGTAAACATAAAATAGTATGTTATCCATTGAGTTGCAAGTTAGATGTCTGATCAGATACACACAGTAAGAGTTGGTGATACCATCTCACCTAAAAGGCACATAATAAGTGGTGTCCCTCAGGTTTCTGTCCTGGGTCCCCTCCTCTTTAGTATCTACTTCTGCATTGTGAAAGTAAATATCAAAGACCTATGGCTAACCAAGTCTGCTGATGTCTGCAAACTGAATGATATTACTGAATCATCCAGAGACAATCATTGTCTCCAAGACTGGGATTGCCAGAACCAACTATTGCTGTACCATATGTGGCATACTAAACTTACTACCAAAAAATACAGCACAGTTACCTTTGGGAAACAAGTCTGTCCTACTGAGTACCACATAAACAAGATTCTAATTAAAATTTAGATACCTTCATCAACAATCAATCATCCTTCGATTATCCAGTATCAGTTATAATTAGGAAATTCTTCTACCTTACCAAATAATGCCAAAACTAAACACCATGAATTGCATAATAGTATCCTTTGGGAAGTTATCCATCCCTGGTAACTATCATATTGAAAACACATCCCTAAGAGTTGCCCCAGTAGTCAGGGACTTGGGGACACACATAGACAGTTATCTAGCCTTTGACCATCATGTGACTACAGTTGTGAGGAAATCATTTTATGGCATGCAACTTATAAACAAATGTATGGCATCTAGGTCCAGGAAGGTCATTGTTCTACTGTTTTCAGCATTCATCAGACCTATCATTGAGTACCATTTCAGAAGTATAGATAGTTCAACCATTGTCCTTGGCTGGTACTATGAACCAGCACCCCACCCCCTCATCTCTTCAAGTGACGAGAAAAAAAAAAGCACTAGACTGGCTTATTACACAGCTATGCACCCTACCCCAACAAGCTCTTCCCCTGAAGAGCAAAAAAAAAAATGAAAGTTTCCCCTACTGGCACCCTCCCCCTCACCTCCTGCTCAGCAATTCAGGTCCCATTTCTGTGCCTCACCCCTGACCCTCCTCATTTGCAGTCAAACCTGAGTGCTGTAGCACTCGTCTGGTCTAAACTGTAGCAACAGTTTCCTACAGTTTATAACAAGGAATTATTTTTTTAATTAAAACCTGAGTGCCATAGTGCTCCCTGCAGGCAGGGTATAAACTGTAGCAACTGTTTGCTACCACTGTTCTGGAAAGGTGAAAGAGCCTGCATATATGCATGTGTGCATGTGGGGGGGGGGGTGACAGTATGTGGGGGCTGGATGATAAGAAAAAGTATGAGTTTATTTGTTTGGGGCAAGAGTCATAAGAGATAACAGAAGGGTATTCACAGGTTGAATCTCAGAGAGGCACTTGAAAAGGTCAGGAAGTAGATAGACTGATAAAGCGTTAAGCCTTGACAAAGAACTGGCTGCGGGAATAAAGGCTGGACTTGAGACATTTTTCATAGGTGAAATGGCCTGGTAAGAAGTACAAAGCAACAGAATTCATGCTGGTTACTTATTAATTCTTCAACTCATTTTTTACACAGAAGTAGAAAAATAAGATACCTTGGCAGGAGAACCTAGCTATGGATCAGGATGGACAAATACATGGCAAGGTAAGGGAGGACATTAAGTCACTTTAGTTGATAAAACATAGACTCAAGATAAGTTTGAGCCCATTTCATCACCACTCCCATGGTGCTCAGACACTGGTAGGTTTGCTAGGAAAAGGGTACAGCAAAACTGTAGGTGCCTCCATGGGTAAAAGACTAGTTCAAGAGGAATAGAGGGTAGCAGTAGGTCCCCTTGCCTAACCTCCATCCTAGAAAAGGTTATGGATAAAATTCAACATGGTGGGACACAAAATGATAGATTACCTGGCTCCAGATTGCCTACCAGGTGAGTAATAGCAGGAATTCTCAAAGGTCTTGCTGCTCTAGTCTAATTGAGAGTCAGAACTGACTTCATTACTCAGGTTGTCATGGGAACCAGGAAGATGTACTGTATCCAGACTTAAGTAGGCCTTTGACATTCTGTCTCACTGGAGGTTGTTGGGAAACTATATCATAGAGGGGTAGGACTCAAAGTAAGCAGGAGGATTGTGTATCAGTTAATTAAATGGTGGTAGGAAGAAGTAGCCTTGCTGAGAGGTTTAGTAAGATAACAATGACATGAGTTGTACTGTGGAGTACGCTGCTGGGACAAGTGTGTTAGCATACAGTTCTAGGTGACTTTCTGCACATCCACAAAACTAATAACACCTTAAACATCTGCTCAAGAGATCTAAAGTTCCACTGAAACATATATAGGACCTGCTGACAAGATAGGTATATATCCCAGAATAGACTTCCTTTGGATATAAAGTAAAGTAGCTCCCTGACCATCTCTAAGAGTAACCTGGATGAATTGATGGGACAATCATAAATATACCCCAGGTCTGGCCACTGAAGCCCACAGTGAAAGAAGTTCAGATAGACAAAGGAAAATATCTGTTTAACCCCTTCCCAAACTAAATTATGCCATTTGGAGGGAGAGCACAGTGATAAATCCTAGCATAAAGTTGAACAACATTGGTAGGTATGTGGAATCTAGACACAAAGATGCCATTTTCCTGTTATATATATGTTGACAGTGAAGCCATATCTGGAATATTCTTTTCTTTTGAAAAGCCATATTAAGAATGAAAGCTAGTCCCGAGGATTCATTAATTATCTACTGCATTGTGTTAAGACCCACAGTAAAAAGCCCCTGTTAATGTGATCCAGCATTTTACGAATCATAGACGCATTAGCCATAGTGAGAAAATACCTTATTACTGGCTAATTTGCATGTCTATGAATTATAGTTTACTGCTGTGGAGTGTGGATCAGCATTTCCTGCAGTAAATAACAGTGGTGGTCACATCATGTTAGCAGGCACCCTTCCTCCAGTCACTCTCACACACATATACACAGTAAAACACACACACACACACACACACACACACACACACACACACACACACACACACACACACACACACACACACACCACATACTCCATACCTGTCACTGTTGTCAGAATGTTCACAATGTCTCCTTCTCCCCTGCCCTGGTAATTCACAGATTGTTACAGTTAGACCTTAGTGCCAGACATTCAGATTTCACACTTCATATCCTTCAGTAAATGCAGCCTAGAGAAAAACCTCTCTATGCAAGTTTCCTGTACCTCTCCCTTGAACATCACAAACTATTGCAGGTGTTACATAATGCCTAACAGCTTAAGTATGTTTTTTTAAACATGAAGCATTTTTATTATCACTTATGACATTGGCAAGCATACATTTGCATAAATGAAAACAAACCATGTTGATATATTTTTAGTTGCAAACATACATCACTTATAATCTATCCAGTTATTGTCAGTCAAACATTAAATAGTTCATCCAAATCTTAACTTCTTTTAAACTTCATTCCTCCTCCAAAATGTTATTCTGTATGTATTTTCCCATAATTCTCTTTTTTCGATGTAATTTGCTCCTACCTTTTTCTAAAGACACCATTTCCAGTTATTTTATCTCTGTAACTACATTCACTACTTCTATCACAGCTGGTTTCGGCTTTGATTTCCATTTTCTATTAACTGATTTTTTTGGCAGCCACCATAATTAAACTCAGCAAGGCCTTACTATGTGTAGGCAATTCTAATTCTGTATAATAGTTCAAAAAATAATTTCCTTATTTATACTAATTTGCTCACCTAGTATTTCTGATACAGTTGTCTACATGGAATTTTTAAAGTCTGGCAACTCATTACATTCCCAGAAAAATATGTTCCCAATTTTGTCTTTCTTCCACATTACACCTCCAACATTTGCTATTTACCTGAGGAAAAATTCTTTGGAGTCTTCTTGGGGTATAAAAATACATATGTAAACATTCCCAAGCAAAGATCCTAAACCCTCTAGACTTTGTTGTATATTTGGGAGGCATACATATATCCCCCATTGTTTCTTTGTGAGTTGTTTATCCAGTCTTTCTTCTCAATCCTTTCTGACCTTATCTGATCAATTTTTATAGTTATCATGCAGTATTTTACATGCTGTTCTAATTACCCTTTTAACAGTAGCTTCTGTTCTAGATTCTGCTAAAAACTCTGTCAGTGCTGGTCTTTTTCCTAGGATGCCTCCTATTTCTTTCTCTTGCCTATACCTCAATATCAATCCTTAATAGGAAAGGTAATCTCATGCCTGCAATCCAAATACATGTTTGGCCTCTTCCCATTCTATTACCTTTCCCTCAATAATTATTTGCTCTCAGTACCTTGGTTCCTTTGCCAGTTTTCTCCAATAAATTCCAGCCCCCTCTTACTTATTCTCTGTATCCCTAATTGCATTGCCTCCTTTCTCTTTCCCGTATTGGCTTAGTTCTTAGAAAACTTTATGCTACTTTATGAATATAATGTTCTGCATGGTTATTCTTATTCTCCTTAAGGATCTGCATCCAAAATCCCAGTCTTTCCTCGATCCTTGAGCTTCTCCCCTGTTTTGTCATCATCCCTTTCCACTATGAATTATAGTTTTCTGCTTGTGCTACGTATAGGAGCCTTAACCGTGTAGCTCTGAAATACCCCTTCATATCAGGTAATCCAAGACCACCTTGTTCTATTGAAAGAATCAGCTTATCCCACTTGACTATCTTAAGTATATATTAAGAAAAAAAGTGCTGCACTAGCTTATCACTTAGCACAGAAGTCGAATGCAGAGGTTTCATATAGCAAAGGTGCAAAGTTTAAACCCCCTTTGCACTTTGCTTGATTGTTTCACTTATTTACATTTTATCTCTGGTGTTTAGTGGTTCCTCACTGTTTTTTAACATATGTGCCTTTACAGCATGTGATATTGAGCATCCTTGGTGCCTAGTGACTCCACCACTCTGACACACATTGTGTTTAAGTGACACTCAGGCACTCATATCAATAACAGAGGGGAAAAGAATGAGAAAGAAAAGATCAGATTCACAAGACTTCATGCAGCAATTGGGGCAGATTCAATAAACTCAGATCTTCCCTAGGAATCGATATGTATGTGTCATGTCTTTACAGAGGCAGGAGATGGCCATTGTAGATCAGTATGTATGTATACCTTTAAGAAGCTTTTCATGGGCTTGCACAAGTGTATAAATACTGAGCATGTGCAAGCCTGACTGCCATTTTGTAGTCAGCTGTTGAGATGTAAGCATGCATGCCTGTGTAGTCTGTCAGTTAATCAGTTCATTTATATTTTGTAAAGCTGCTATCCATCCTGATGTGTTTCTATGTAATGAAGCATATAAACCAACTATCAGTCTTGAATCATAACATAGGACAGGTGACATGGTGTCAGAATGGGATCCAGAATCAAGACCAAGAGGCACTCAGTTAATGCTGGAGGGATATAGAGGAATGGATCATCCCTACTGCATGTACAACTCACAAAACAGGTCAGAAATGAATTCCAGGTACTATAACTTGCTTAAATGATTTCTTATTTGAAAAATATGAAACAAAGCACTCAGGACACTCAAAACAAATTTCTGATTAAACAAAATCTCCAAAACTGCAACATATTGATAAAAATATTCAAAATAATTATGAAAATGTTTGAAACAATGTCTGAATTGCATAAAATGAATAAAATAAAGGAAACAACCACATTTTTCGATATGTGCTACTTTTTCACATCAATTAAAGCTATTCAAAATATCCAAAGTACACAAAGCATTCGCAAGTTTGTGCAGTGTTACAGTACAGTTATTTTTCAAAATACAGCCATTTCAAAGCATATTTCGCAAAGTAAAGTATTTTGAAGAGTTTATTGTCCTTTTGAATGTTATTACATGTACCTGCTGTGTGTGCGTGTTCATACATAATTACAAGGGCCATATATACAGTGTGTTTGGGCATACTTTTTTGGCATGGCTGAAGGCTTTCGTTGACCAACTCCACTTGTATTTGATAATAATATTGCAGAGAATTGGAGAGTGTTTGAACAAGAGTATGATATTTTCATACAAGCTGCATTTTCTGACAAAGATGTGCAAACAGAGGCATATATTCTGCTTAATTTAGCTGGTTCAGAAGCCATAGAAAGAGAGCGTTCATTTGTATATGCACCTACTGTGTTTTCAGGGGAGGGGGAAACCACCATATAGTGGTACCAGTTAAGTCAAAGGAGGACCCTGAGTGCTTAAAACATAAATTTAGAGAAATGTGTAACCACCAAATTAATATTACAATGGAAAGGCACTTATTTTACACAAGGGGATCAAAAGCCTGGGGAAACTTTTGTAGCATATATAAGTGACTTGAGAAACAAGGCTAAAACATGCAGATTTGGTGATTTGCCCCCATCTTACTCCTCTAACAATCACCAACCTTAGTCACAACAATCATCTCCATCCAAATACTTAACTATTTACTCATTGAATATCCGGAGTCTAGCAAATAAAGTCACTGAGCTGCACTCATGGATAGCTCTCAATACCCCTCACATCCTCTCCCTATCTGAAACCTGGCTCAAGCCACAAATCTCAAATAGTGAAATACTCCCACCAGGTTATAATATCTTCCGATCTGATAGACCTGTAAAAAAAGGTGGTGGCATGGCCATCCTCTGCTCAAACAACCTTAACCTCTCACCATACCTTTCCCCAATTCCTGACTTCCTCCCAGCTGAAATCATCATCCTTAACTGCCATCTGAATCCCTACAAAAAACTTACAATTGCCTCTATCTACCTTCCTCCTGGTAACAATCTGCCCATTCTTGAAAACATCCTATCCTGGTTCTCCCATAACATACCATATGAGACACTTATCCTTGGTGATATCAACATTGATTGGTCCAAACTCACAACTGACTCCCCCCAACTCAGTATCCACCTACATGGCTTCCACCAACTTATAACATCTCCCACTTGCTTCCATAAAAATTCCACTTCCAGCTCCATCATAGACTGGATCCTTACCAATTTCCCCCACCAATACCACAATCCCACCACCTTACCTGACTCCCTCAGTGATCATCTCCCTACCACCATCTTAAGACACTACTCCCATATTCCTAAACCCCACCTTATCAAAGACTGTCGAAAACTATCGACTTTCAATTCATCCTAATTTAACTCCATTCTCCACAACATAGATTGGTCCATCCTAAAACACCTCCGCCTAAACGATGCTGTAAGCACTTTCAATAGCATCTTCATGAAAACTCTAAACTCCTTAGCTCCCTCTAGGAAAATCAGAATAAAATCAAACCATGGTCCCTGGCTCTCCAAAGAGACTAGGTCCCTTATGAAACAAAGAGATTGTGCTTGGAAAACCTGGACTAAAACTAAACAACCACCTTTTCTTCAAAAATACAGGCAACTGAGGAACCTTGCAAAAAAACATACAACTAATGACAAAAAGTTATACTATAGCTCTGCTCAGCTTAACAACAAATCCAATCCTCAAATATTTTGGTCAACTCTCAACAACATCCTCTATCCTGGAAAGCCCTCTAATCCCTCCCCATGCCCTAACTCTTCCTCTCAGGAAACAGCTACTCTCCTGACTAAACACTTTATTTCTTCCATCCAAAATCTGGTAACCTCTAAGCCAAACTCTACTTTGACACCCACCCCTCCAAGTCCCACTAACACAACTTTGTTTTCTTTTGAGCCAGTTCCCATTACTTACATCAAATATCTACTACTCAAGCTAAAACCTTGCTCTCCTTCCACTGACAATCTATCTCCTACATTCCTCAAACTTGCTTGACTCAGTTGCCCATCCTATATCTATACTAATTAATCGATCTATTCTGGAATCAACTGTCCCCACCCTTTGGAAATCTTTCTTCACTATCCCTCTTCATAAAGGTGGAAACTCCACTGACCCCTCAAACTACTGACCCATTGCCATTCTGTCCCCCCTCTCCAAGATATTAGAAAAATGTATTCACTCACAGCTTCTCAATCACCTCCTCACACACCACTTACTTACCCCTACCCAACATGGATTTCGTCCTCACCACAGCACCTCCACTGCCCTCCTCTCCTTCACTCATATCATTGCAGAGGCCCTAGACAACAATAAACTCATTTCCTGTCTCTTCCTAGAGCTCTCCAAAGCCTTCAATACTGTCTCTCATCCTTTACTACTATCCAAACTCGCAAATCTCCACCTATCCCCCCTCTGCACTTGCCTGGTTTAATAGTTACCTATCTGGCAGGGAACAATCTGTCAAATGGCTCTCATCCTCCTCACCTTTCCTTCCCATCTCCACTGGTGTTCCCCAAGGCTCCATCTTGGGACCCCTTTTGTTTAACATCTTCACCAATGATCTTTACACCTCATGCAAAGAATCCTCCCTTATTTAGTATGTCTACAGCTCAACACTTATATCCATCTCAAATAACATTCCTGAACTACACTCCCTGACCCAACAGGCCCTACTATCCACTGAACAATGGCTCTCTCACAACCTATTGATCCTAAATCCCAAAAAGACCAAACTCCTACTTTTCCTTCCCTGTTCTCTTTCTCATCACAAAACCTCCTTTTTTATTACATCTTCTAACAATACAACTATCCAGCCTGACACCCACACAAAACTCCTAGGGGTCATTATCAATGACGAACTAAAGTTCAACCTACACATACTCCAATGTATAAAAAAAACAAACCAGAAACTAGGTCTGCTATATCGGAACAAAAAATTCCTAACCCCTGAATCTAGACTTACCCTGAGCCAGGCACTCCTCCTCCCCTCCCTCTTATACGCCGCCCCAGTTCTTACCAATATCCAAGCCTCCACTCTAAACAAACTCCAACAGACTTATCATAAAATAGCCAGATTCATTACTAACTCCCCGTACAACTCACACCACTGCATTTCTTTAAACTCTCTTCAATGGCTTGAACTTCCCCAATTTCTGCTATCTTATCAATTTCATATGCTACACTCTATTCTTTATAAAACCTCCTTCTGTCCATCTCTATCTTCCTTAGTCTCTATCTACATCCCATCCCGGACCCTCCGTACTTCTTACCAACAATTACTTGATCTCTACCACCCAAAAAGGTCAGTAGGCAAACTACTCTACAGACACTCCCTTGCCCATGCTTGGAACAAACTTCCCCTTGACTTACGTTCAATCTCCCACACCTCACACTTTAAAAATGAACTAAAAGCTTATTTTCTCAATTCCAGAACCTGCCCTTGCCATGACCCTACCTAGTCTTTCTTTCCTTTATGTACCCTCAAAAGGACCATACTTAGTACCTCATTACACCTCTCTCTCCAATGTGTCTACTATGCATTTGCATAATTTTATACAAACAAAACATTTTATTGTTGACCTATTGAACTATATCAATGTAAAATTGTTACTTAGCTTCTTTTTAATGCAACTTTAACTTTATGCATGTAACCCAACATATGTGAATCTTTTTGCTATAACTGCTATTATATCAATATTGTTTAAAATTGTACTTGTTTAAAATGTACTACTGGAGCTTTTCTCCTCAGGTCTCCACTGAAAATGGGCCACAAGCCCAGTTGGGCAAAACCGGTTAACAAATGTCAATAAATAAATAAAATAAATAAACAAATTTAAGTGATGAATTGATAAAAGGCAGACGTGTGTGGTATTAAAGATGATGCTGTGAGAAAGATTTTGCTTTGTGACATTGATTGAACTTTGAATAAGGCCATTGAGATTTGCCAGATATATGAGATCACAGAAAAGCACACAAATATGCTTACAGACGAGAAATGCATGCTTCCAGTATCTTCTAGTGCTAATGTTGACACTATGTAGCACGTGGCTAAATGAAACAGGCCCAAGCACATGGCAGCAACTGTGAACCCTGTAACACTCCCTGGGAAACTCTGTATCTTTCTACCAAATTCCAGTGCACACACAGTCTTAGTGAAGCACAAGGGTGAGTCAGCAAACTAAAAGCATGTACCGTCACTTAGCCTCATAGTCAGCTGTCATAATTGTCGTGGCAGTCATGTGTCTAAAACAGAAAAGGGCTTAGCTTGGCTTTGCTGTGGCATTGCTTGGTCAGCAATGCCACAGATGTAAAAAGTGGAATTATTTCCAAAGATTTTGTAAATCAAAAGAGGCTCATTCTTCTATAAAAAGAGAACATTCAAAGAGACAAGTTGATCAATTAGAAAGCTGTGACCCTACTTTTTATGTTGATGGTGTGTCTGTGTTTAATGAAAAAGTCAATGCAATAGATTTATGGGCAAAGAATCAAAGTATTTTGTACTGTTCAGATAAATGGAAGACGCATAGAGTTCAAACTTAACACAGCTTCAAAAGTGCAATGTTATGTCAGCAGAAACATCTGCTAAAGTATGTGCTGGTGGGAAGCTTGATTTGGCAAAGTGTGCAAAGCTTCTTGCCTATGGTGGTGAAAAAATTCAAACTGAAGGTTCAGTAGTGCTTTCATGTTACTCTGCTGGGAACAGCTATGACTTGCAATTTTACGTAGTCAAAAGGTACATGCAGTCATGATTAGGCCTCAGACTCAGAGACCGTTTGAAAATGGGACTATGTTCATTTAATAAGGAAGTCCACCATGTATGCTTAAAAGACCACTGTTCTAATTTTGCCCAGAATATTTTCTCTACCGATGCTGATCTTTTTGAAGACAAGCTAGGCAAACTCCCAGTTGTGTACTCCATGAAGTTAGACCCTGAAGTCAGCCCAGTTGTCAGACCAGCCCGTAAAGTTCCAGTACCTATGCAGAACAGAGTCAAGGCTGAGCTAGATAAAATGGTGCAGCAAGGTGTGATTTGTCCAGCTGACGAACCAACTGAATGGGTATCTTTCATGGTGGTAGCTCATAAGAAAAGCTGAAATCTTATCAGAATATGTATTGAGCCAAGAGATTTGAACAAAGCACTGAAAAGACCTCATTGTCCAATGCGTACAGTCAAAGAGATCGCTGCTCTTATGCCAAATGCCACTGTTTTTTCTGTTTTGGATGCAAGGAGTTTATTTTGGCAAATTTTGCCTGACCGAAAATCCTCATTGCTAACTTCTTTCAGTACTCCTTCTGGCAGGTACAGATTTTTGAGAATGTCATTTGGGACAAATTCTGCCAGTGAAGTCTTCCAGCATGCCATTTAACAATTTTTTTTGGTTATTTGTGTACTATTATAGTAGATGGATACTCTAGTAAGAGGCAATGGTGAAGCCGAGAATGACAGAAATTTCAAGAAAGTTCTGGAAAGAGCACGTGAAGTGAATCTTAAACTGAATCCTCAGAAGGGCAAATTTAGGCTTCAAGAAGTTACTTATGTTGGTCATTTGTTTATCACTTTAGGCTTATGACCAGATCCTTCTAAGATTCTTGAGATGCCAGAATCAAACAATGTTCAAGCCTTACAATATTTTCTTGGCATGATTAACTATTTAAGCAAGTTCATTCCAGACTTGAGCCAACTTTCAACACCATTCAGATACTTGACATGCAAAGATGTATCCTGCTCCTGGTCAGAGCAACACCAAAGAGCATTTGATATCTTGAAACAGAGAATTACCAGTCCACCAACTCTCAGATACTATGATGTTCACAAACCAGTTATTCTTTCTTGTGGTGCTTCGAAGTTTGGTCTTGGTGTAGTCATTCTTCAAGAGAGTAGACCAGTAGCCTATACATTCAGAACTTTAAACCAAACTGAGATGCAGTATGCACAGACTGAGAAAGAGCTGTTGCCAATTGTGTTTACATGTTCATAGTTCCATGATTATATGTATGGCAAACCTATTCTAATTGAAACAGATCAGCAACCTCTAGTCACTATTTAGAGAAAGCATATGCATACAGCTCCTACCAAATTGCAAGGCATGATGTTGAAATTGCAAAAGTATAATTTCAATCTTGTCTACACAAAAGGCAGACTTCTTTATCTTGCTGATACTTTATCCAGATCACCCAGAAATACCACTGAAGAGCATGAAAATGAGAAACTTGATTTTGAAGTCATGGAAATGAGAATTTTTTCTTCCACACATCTTGATGAGCTTAGAAGTCATACAGCCTCAGATCCAATTCTTCAGAAGCTCAACCACTTTTATCAGTCAAGGATGGCCTTCAAAGCAATCTTGTTTACCAATAGAAGTGCAACCATATTTTCCTTATAGATATGAGATTTTTTTGGCAATGGAATCATCATGAATGGTCCAAAAGTGATTGTTCCAAAATCTTTGCAACAAGAGTTTATTACCATCTTGCATCGTGGACACACAGGAACTGATTCCACCAAAAGAAGTGCAAGAGGACTAGTATTTTGGCCCTCTATGTCAAAAGATATCGAGTGAGTACTTTCATCTTGTTCTGTATGTAATAGTACTAAGCCACATCAACAGAAAGAACCAGTTCACCTAAACCAGATTCTTGAACTACCTTGGTCGACAGTAGCCACAGACATTTTCAAATGGAATGGTCAACATTACTTGGTGTTAGTAGACTCTTATTCAAATTGGTTCGAGATTGACCTACTTCCTAATCTAATGTCCAGTACTGTCATTACCAAGATGAAGTGTTATTTTGCAGTCCATGATGGTCAGCACAAAGTTATTTCTGACAATGGTACACAGTTTACAAGCCGGCAGTTCAAGAGATTTGCTGAAGAGTAGGACTTTATTCATGTTACGAGTAGCCCTAAATACCCACATTCAAATTTCACATTCTCATTTCCATGACTTCAAAATCAAGTTTCTCATTTTCATGCTGTTCAGTGGTTTGGCAGAACATGCAGTTCAAAGCGCAAAGCAGTTATTAGAGAAGTCGAAATGAGACAATAATGATGTTTTTCTGAATCTCCTGAATCTCAGAAATATTCCTCGTGATAAACATCTTGGTTCACCTGCACAAAGGCTTTTGTTGAGACAAACCAGAACTACCCTATCAATCAGTAGTAATCTGTTGGCTCCCTGTCATAAGAGCAACAAAGCAGTGAGAGCTCAACTTATGAAAAGGCATTTGTCCCAGAAGTCCTATTATGATAAGTCAAGCAAACCACTCAATCCATTACAAGAAGGTTAGATAGTGAGGATGCAGACGTCCAAAGGTTTTGATCAGATTGGAGTCGTGAAAAGTATATGTCCAGAGCTGAGACCATACATTGTGGAATCACAAGGAGTAGAATTTAGATGGAATTGGAAACATTTGGTACCAATGTCTGAGCCTGTATTGCAGCATCTTCCCTGTGATAAAGGCTCTTCATCTCAGAGCGAGTCATCCAGTGTTCCAGTTCCAGAGGACATTCCAGTAAAAATCCTTGTTCCTGAGAAGATTCCTGAAACTCTTGAAGCAAGTTGTTCACCAATGACTGTCCCTGTTGCTAAACCCAGTTGTAATTGTTATATCACTAGATTGAGTCACATTTCCAGACCATGTTTCAGATACACAGCAACTTGGACATGAATGTTGTGTTTATTTCTTAGTATTTATATAATTGGATGTCTTATCCAAGTGTCATTTTATTGTGGGAAATTCATTAAAGAGGGAGGATGCACCACATAACGCATGCATTCAAGTCACTCCACAAGTACAAATATGACTATGTCATTGTCCATATTGGAGTGAATGGCATGAGACATACCTCCCTGGACTACATGAAAAGAGACATGGAAGAGCTCTCGGATCATGTGGCCCAGGCAGGTATGATCCTAGCCCTGAGTAGCATCCTGCCTTCGCCCAGAATGATACCACAATATAAGGATAAAATGATTGACTTCAACAATTGGCTAAGCTTCTGGTGTCATTCAAAGGGGATCCAGTATCTGTCTGCCTGGGATGACATGATTGACAGACCATGATGCTTTGCCAGAGATGGTCTGCACCTGTCGCCCCTGAGATTCATGTTACTGGCTAAGGTTCTATAGTGCCTTTTTTAGGCAAAGTTCAAAGGACAAAATCACCACCGTAACAGGTACAAGCATGCAAATTCTGAAGGTAATGCTACTCAATGCTAGAAGTATAATCCTCAAAATGCACTCTCTCAAGGCACTCCAAAAAATGGAGAACATCAATATCTGTGCAGTAACTGTGACCTGGTTCAAGGCTCCAGAGAGCATCCTTGCAATACCAGGCTACAACTCTTACCACACTTTTCAGCCACCAAACCAGGACCAAAACACTAAAGGTGGAGGAGTGTCCATATTCACCAAGGATATTTACACCACCAGGCTAGTTGCCCAACACAATGCGTCTGAAATTCTCCAGGTGCAATTAACACTAGGTAAGACTGCAATCCAAATTGCAGCTTGCTACAGATCCCCCACCATGCCCCAAGATTCTCACTACATCTTTCTAAACATACTGGAAAATATTAAGATACAACCAAACACCCTAATACTGGGTGATTTCAACTACCCTGCCATTAACTGGGAAAACTACTCATGTACCAACACCTTTGCCCAGCGGTTCTTGGAATTCATAAATTCCAATGCCCTGGATCAACTAATCCATAGTCCCACCAGGGGCTCCAATATCCTAGACCTGGTCATTACTAACATGGGAAATCGATACTCCATACCTATGGTTACCCCCTCGTTGGTCAGGTCTGACCATAAGCTAATCAGCCTTAACATCCACATCCCACCCCCACCCCCCAATAAGGAAACCTCCATAAAAAACTTCTCCAAAGCCAACTTCATGCTACTCAAGTCAAAAGTGACAAACTTCATGACACCCATGCAAACGGGAACTGAAAGTTTGACTGCAGAATCCTACACTAAGGCAGTGTATGAGCACATCCACTCATGCATGAATCGTGCCATCCCAAATAGAACCAAGATGCTCTTCTCCAAAAAAAGGAAGCCAATCTGGTGGTCCCCTGCCATAAACAAACTTTACAACAAAAGGAAGAAACTGTTGCAGAAAAGAGAAAAATCCTAGGATGCAAAAAACTCCCTTACCAGCCTCAGTAAGAAGCTGAGATCCCTCATAAAATCCTCCAAAGCTAGTTATGAAAATAAAATTGCCAAAGATTCCAAAGACAACCACAAGGCATTCTATAACTATGTCAAGAATCAAAATGGCAATGCTCAGATCTGCTCTGAGCTACAACAGAATGGCATTAACTATACTGATCCCAAGGATATTGCCAATATCCTGGCAGATCAATTCAGTGCCAGCTTCACCCCCCTCTCACCCCCTAAATGTTCCATCTCAATACTGGAAGACTGACAAATTCCAGTAATAATGGCCACACAGGTAAAAAACTCACTCTCCAAAGCTAAGAATACAGCATCCATGGGACCAGATGACATCCTGGGCTGTGTATTACATGAACTACAAAACGAACTGGCACCTCACCTGTGTCATGTTTAATCATAGCCTCACCTCAGGCTTTGTGCCCACTGTGGGGTGCACAGCTACAGTTATCCCACTCCATAAGGAGGGATCCACCTTGGATCCCGGGAACTACTGCCCCATCAGTCTAACAAGCCTGATCTGCAAGGCCATGGAATGTATTATCATGGAACTTATAAACAAAGACATTGGCAACCTTCAAACACTGGACCCTACCCAGTTTGGGTTCGTGAAGGGCCGATCTTGTCTCCTGAACCTGATTGACTTCTTCGAATCAGTCTTCAGAGCTGTGGACGAGGGTAAGGTGGTCCACACAGCCTAGCTGGACCTCACCAAGGGCTTTGGCACCATCCCCCACTCTGGAATCATAGATAGACTTACTAAGCTGGGCATTAATACCTATATCACTCGATGGGTTGCCAACTGGCTTACTGACAGAACCCACACTGTAAAAGTAGCCGACTCCAAATCCAGCTCCAGACAAGTGACAAGTGGAGTACCTCAGGGTTCAGTCCTGGGACCGCTCTTGTTTGGCATCTATGTCTCTGAAGTACAGGCCAACACTAAGGGACTCTGGCTAACAAAGTTTGCAGATGACTGCAAACTGGGAGCCATTATTGAATCCCCAAATGATGTGGATACTATACAAAAGGACCTTACAGAAACAGATGCTTGGTGCCAGAGCCATGGGCTCAAGCTCAATGCCAAGAAATGTATAGTTATCCCCTTTGGGAAAAAATATGTACCCATAAATTACCACATAGGCGGCAGTACATTAAACACCGAAAGTGTGATAAGAGACTTAGGGACACAGGTGGACAGTGGTCTCACCTTTGATAACCATATCGCCACAACAGTCAGGAAATCCTTCTATGTGGCACACCTCATCACTAAGGGCTTTTTATCCAGGAAAAAGGAGGTCATTGTCCCATTGTACTCATCCCTCATTAGACCCATTATAGAATACAATGCCCCGTTTGGTATGTACCTCTCAAGACATCTGTAACAACTGGAAAGGCTGCAGAAATACCTCACTAAAGGAATCATAGGCCTAAAGCAGATGCACTGTGCTGACCACCTTAAAAAACTCCAGCTATACTCTGTCGCATATTGTCTACTCAGAGGCGATCTCTGCTTAACATACAAGGCCATGTCAAACCCCGAGCTGTTGGACATGCTACACTTAAAGAAATCCCAATCCCTCAGAGCCACATGCTCCAGGGATCTAAACCTTGTCATCACAATAAACAAAACATGCTGGAGGGATAGGTTCTTGGCCCAGAGACTCCTCTGACTCTGGAATAAACTGCCCATACATGTCAAGCAGAGCGCCTCTTTGGCCCTCTTCAAAAAGAACCTTGACGATTGGATGGGAGAAAGGAAATTCACCCCAGGGATCATGTCAGTCACCCTGCTAGACAGGGGTCCAGGGAAGTAAATAGTGTGGGAAGAAATAGCCAGGGAATTGTTATGGTTAGGCTTGTATAGGCCCTAGGGCCGATAGCCTAGTACCAACCTATGAACCTATGAACCTATGTAGATCAGTATGTATGTATACCTTTAAGAAGCTTTCCATGGGCTTGCACAAGTGTATAAATACTGAGCACGTGGAAGCCTGATTGCCATTTTGTAGTATGCTGTTGAGATGTAAGCATACATGTCTGTGTAGTCGGTCAGTTAATCAGTTTGTTTATATTTCATTTATATTTTGTACTGCTGCTATCCATCCCAATGTGTTTCTATGTAATAAAGCATATAAATGAACTACCCCACCTGTTTGTCTTGAATCATAATATAGGACGAGCGACAGCCATGAAGCTTGGAGTCCATACCTTGGACTGCTCACTGGTTTGGGACATTTAATGACACCTAGTCAGAACCTGTACTCTCAGACATCCAAGGAGGCCTGTGTTTGTTTATCTTTTCTTCTGGGAGCAGAGAATTCAATAATGTCAAGAAGTATGCCAGTGTCTGTCTTAGTCCATCAACCCCCAACTCTGTTAATTATGAGGTGCATCAGTCCTTTGATCACTAAATGTTATTAATAATAATTTAGTGTCTTAGTTACTCTCCAACTGCATGGCAGAAGAGCTGTGCTTAGTGGGCTTATTTTTTACCTCCCAAAACCCAGTTTCAAACTACTAACTTATGAACTTATGAACTTATAATTTACCTCCCAAAACCCAGTCTCAAACCTGGAGTATAGTGTGGCCACGACCACAACTATAACTACTATGCAAACTGGCTATTTCATTTCCAAGTTTTAAATTACATTTGTTGCGGCTGATCCATTGTCACACAGGAGCTGTTCCTATCAGCAATGCTGGTGACCCAAGTTCAAACACTGGCACTGGTGCTAAACGGAGGGTGTGAGGGATGAATCAGGGGATTGAACAGCTAATGGCCAGATGTCCTCTCTGTTTAGGGGCTTCCCACTATTTCTAGCCACTACCTGGTGGAGACCAGGGACACTGTGGCAGGCAGACAGCACACAAAAGGAAAACACTGATAGACATTCTGACTGACAGGTGCATAGACACAGAAGTGCAGGCATGCAGAATGTGCAGAGGTAAGGCTTAAAAAAGAAATCCTTCCTCAAAACAGAAGTCCACCATCCAATTCTGTCTTGTCTCACAAGAAGCAAATAGTATTGGTATGAAAGGACAAATGGTGCATTTCACGACCCAGTGGAGGGGACCCCTACACCAAAAATGTATATTCTCTACAGCTTTTGTCTTTAACATTATGTCTTGCTTCACTGATTAGACATTACAATGTCAGCTTTTAATGACAAAAATTTCTCTTTCATTTTGTGACGTTCACAGTTCAGACTTCTTTCATCTAGAAATTTATAAATGGATTTAATTCTTTGCTTGCCTGGAGCTAAATTCTCTGCCTAAATCCACCATGACTAGATTAGCACTTCCAACACTCTATAAAATTTATTTTTTTTGTATGCTGGTCCTAATTGAATCACTTGTCACACAAGTGATAAGGTAAACTTAAGGCTAATGAGCTACAAAGCTATACCCATAAAGCTCTGTTCAACATTACAAGGATTCATATTTGTTTTCATTTATTTTTATCATGAATGTAGTTGTGAAGTAAGCAGCTTCTGTAGTTTTATGACTAGAAATTGTGATTAAAGTCTGTTGTCTCAGTTTAGCAATAGATTTGGATATCTTGATAGCTGCTCAGGGAAAGGAAGGAGTCTGCATCTCTTAAGCATTATTCCCATTCTGCAAAACAGCCACCGAGGTTTGTTTCTGGTGCTTAAATGGCTTCCACTGATGATTAGTATCATAACAATTGACAGAGGGCAGCAGGTGCAAGCAATGTGTTCACATCTCTACATCAGAGTGCATGTCACAATGACAGCTAGGAGAAAAGCAGCTTCCTATGGGATGAGACAGAGAAATGTGGGTATACCTCCACCTTATACACCTTCTGTTTGGCCTTTTGACCTTACAGAAGCTATAAACTGAGCCTATTACCTTCAATGTATCCCAGTGCAAAAAATCTCTATTGACACCATTCCAATAAAGATGTGTATATTGTCGCTTGTCTGGTCTGGATAAAACAGACAAGAGGTTGTGGGTTCAGTTCAAGCAGCTTTATTACCCACAAACGCATCAGGAATGAGGCTTTATAACTTAAATATTAAATAAACTTATAAACAGACTGACTACCACACTCATACATGTTAACACTCTGGCTGTTCTCAAAATGGCACTGCTGCCTGCACATGCTCACTATTTATATGCACATGTTTACATCTGGAAATGCTTCCTAAAGGTACATACACACACTCTGTTCTACATCCTCCATCTTTGAAAAATAGATTCATATATATATATATATATATATATATATATATATATATAGATAGATATATATATATAGATAGATATAGATATGTATATATTATATCATATACTAAATGACAGTATTCAATGACATGCAGTTATACAGAAATGATCTTTTGACATGCAGTTATAAAGAACTAATTCTTTGACATGCAATCATGCAGAATTAGACACATAAAACAATCATGTCCAGTTTGCTGTGTATTTTACACTAGACCTGGAAATATGACCTGATCTTGTAACATAAAAGTCAGAATTGGATCTAGCAACGGGGACTGTCTTCAAGGAATGTTCAACTTTGGGGACATCTGGGACATCATCTGGAGCGGGAATGGATACTGAGACATGTTCTTCACAGGTATGATGCTGCAATATTGTTTCTGATACAGGAAGAAGATGTCTGCGGTTTCTCCTGTATTCTATATCCTCAGATTCCACTAAGTGGGATTTTGGCTCAGCACATATACCTCTCACTTGACCAATTCAGTCAAAGCTTTTCACCGTTTGCATCCGCACTGTCTTTCCTTCTTTTAACGGACAAAGAAATCTGCTCATATTATCATAGCGGGACTTCTGAGAAGAACGCTTCTTAAAAAGTTGGGCTTGGATTGCTCTGTTGTTTTTAGCATTAGGCACAAACAAACTAGAACTAATAGATAAGGTTGTTTTGGTTTGCCTAGATAGAAGTCTCTGAGCAGGTGAGCCAGGTAGGTTGTCACAGGGTATATTTCTGAGATTAAGTAAATTCAAGAAGATATCTGTATTGTCACACTTTGACCTCTCTAGTAATTGCTTTCCACTCTGTACTGCACGTTCAGCAAAGCTGTTTGACTGTGGGCATTCTGGACTACTAGTAATATGGATAAAGTCCCACTCTTTGGCAAATCTCTGAAACAATTGACTGGTAAATTGAGAACTGTCGTCATAAATAACTTTGTGTTTACTATCATGGACTAAGAAATGATGTTTCATCTTAGTAATAACAGCACTGGACGTTAGGTTAGGTAGCAAATTGATCTCAAACCACTTCGAATAAGAGTCTACCAACACTAAGTAATGCTGCTAGTTCCACTCAAATATGTCAGTGGCTACTGTTGACCAAGGTAGTTCAGGAATTTGACTTAGATGAAGTGGCTGTTTTTGCAAATGCGGTTTAGTACTGTTGCATACTGAATAAGAAGAAAGCACTTTATCAATGTCTTTTGATAGAGAGGGCCAAGATACTAGTCCTCTCCCCTTCTTTTTGTAGAATCAGAACCTGGGTGGCCATGATGCAAAATCTGAATGTATTCATGTTGTAAGGAAGTACGAACAACAACTTTTGGACCTTTGAAAATGATACCATCTTCCATCTGCATCTCATCTCTGTATGAAAAATAAGGTTGCACTTCTGGCGGTACACAGGATTGCTTTGATGGCCATCCTACATTGATAAAGTGGTTGAGTTTTTGTAGAATTGGGTCAGTCTTTATTTATTTATTTATTTTATTTTACATTTGTTTACCGGGAAAGTCCATCTGGGCATGTGCCCATTTTCAGTGGAGGCCCGGGGAGAAAAGCTCCAAGTAAATACAATGACAATTACAAAAATCAACAAATCAGACAAGTAATTCATTGGCACTTACACTGGCATATACACAAATCAGCAATTCAGACAAGTATTTGATGTGAATCAACAATTCAGACAAGTATTTTGGTGTGAATTATATCAAACAAGACTTTTTGTTGCGTAACAGTAGTAATGTAGCTGCACAAATAGCATTTGCAATACATACTTACATACAGAAAGTTTGTTAAGTTTTTGTTGTCATTGAGGTGCAATATTTAATGGTAGTTGAGAGAAAGACCATATTTAGTTATATAGAGGGTATAGAAAGTGAGTTAGAGTTTAGGGTGAGGTTGTATGATCTCTTAGCTCATCAAGTCTTATGGTAGAAAAGTTGTGCACTTCCATGACATCAAAGTCAAAATTCTCCACATCAAGCTGTTCCATGGTATTTCTGGATGATCTGGATAAGGAATCAGCCAGATAAAGAAGTTTGCCTTTTGTATAGACCATTTTTAAATTATACTTTTTCAATTTAGCATCATTCTTTGTAGTCTTGCTGGAGCTGAGGGCATAGCCTAGAGGTTGATGATCAGTGTTAGATATATATTTAGAGATTTATAAATGCATGTACTTCTGTTTGCTAGTTTGATGCATATACACTTCTGTTGTTATAATATATGTAGGAATAATATAGTCAGTTAGATGCATGTATTTCTGTTTGATGAAGGGTTAAGAAAAAAATAAAATGGCATTCATCTGTAAATGTAACATAAAAGTCTGGTACAGCTTGAGAAAAATGCTGATAAGGATAACTCCTTAAAAAAAAATTAGCTGAATGTTCAGTATTTAACACAAGCTTCAAGGGAAACAGATAAGGACCCAGGTGCAAGAATCAGCAGACTTCCTAGACTGTTGCATAATTCACCTAGAAACAGAACACAAAGGAGCTTATTAACAGACTGCATGGCATCAAGTGCAGGGAGTATCGAAAGACTGCTTTCATACAGAAATATTCTCATCGGTTCATAGATTCATAGGTGTGTACTAGGCTAATGACCCTGGGGCTTTTACAAGCCTATCCATAGGATTACCCTGGTATTGTGCCACCTGACCTTAGTTCCCAGACCCTTTGTTGAGTAGAGCTATTGGCGTTATCCCTGGAGTGAATTTATTTTCTATTTCACATCCACTCACCAAGCTTTCTCTTGAAGAGGGTCAGCGAGGTGCTCTGCTTGACATGTATGGGAAGTCTATTCCATAGCATTGGCAGTCTCTGGGTTATAAACCTGTCCCTCCAGTACATTCTGTTGATTGTGGTAATGAGACTGAAGTTTCTGGAGCATGTGGTGTGAAGGGATTGGGATTTCTTTAGATGTAGCATTTCTAACAGAACTGGGTCAGGCATGGCTTTGTAAGTCAAGCAGAGATCGCCTCTAAGTAGGCGATATAAGACAGAGAATAATTGGAGTTTTTTTAATCTGTCCATATAGGACAAGTGTTTAAGGCCTAGGATCCTCTTTGTGAGATACTTTTGTTGCCTCTCCAGTTGTTGCAGGTGTCTAGTGAGGTACATGCCAAATGGGGAATTGTAATCAGTGATTGGCCTAATGAGGGAAGAGTAGAGGGAGACAATGACCTCTTTCTTCCTGGATGCAAAACCCTTGGTAATGAGATGTGCCACATAGAAGGACTTTCTGACCACAGTAGCAATGTGGTGATCAAAAGAGAGGTTGCTGTCAACCTGTGTTCCTAGATCTCTTGTAATGCCTTCTGCTTTCAGTGGACTACCATCAATGTGATAATTCATGGGAACTGGATTTTTCCCAAAGGGGATAACGACACACGTTTTGGCATTGAGCTTAAGGCCATGGTTCTAACACCAGTCGTTGGTCTCAGTGAGGCCATTCTGTAGGATATCAACATCATTTGGAGAGTTAATAATAGATCCCAACTTGCAATCGTCTGCGAACTTTGTCAGCCAGATTCCCTTCCTGTTGGCCTGGACTTCAGAGAAGTAGATAACAAACAGGAGAGGCCCCAGGACCAAATCCTGTGGGACTCCACTCGTGACTAGCTGGCAGTCTGACTTGGAGTCAGCTACTTTCACACTGTGGGTTCTATCTGTAAGCCAGTTTGCAACCCACATAGTGATACAGGGGTTGATGCCTAGCTTAGTGAGTTTTTCTATGATTCCTGAGTGTGGAATGTTATCAAAGGCCTTAGCCAGATCAAGGTAGGCTGTATGAACCACCTTGCCTTCATCCACAGCTCTGGTGACTGAGTCAAAGAAGTCGACCAAGTTGAGCAGGCATGATCTACCCTTCACAAAACCAAACTGTGTGGGATCCAGGGTTTGGAGATTCCCTATATCTTTGTTTATTAGGTCCATGATGATGCATTCCATAGCTTTGCATATCAGACTCATCAGGCTAATAGGGCAATAGTTCCCAGGGTCTGTAGTCATTCTTCCTTTGTGGGGAGGGATGACTGCATTGCACTATTCGGTAGGGACAAATCCTGAGGTGAGGCTGTGATTGAACAGGGCACACAGGTGAGGTGCCAGTTCACTCTATAGTTCATGTAGAGCACTGCTAGGGATATTGTCAGGTCCCATAGAAGCTGTATTCTTGGCCTTGGACAGTGCTGTTTTACCTGTGCAGCAGTAATACTGGGTGCCTGGCAATCTACTGGTATTGTGATTGGTCCTTTGGGGGGTTAAAGTTGGCATTAAATCTGTCGGCCAGTATATTGGCAATATCTGTTGGCTCGGTATAGGAGGTACCATTGTGCAATAGCTCAGAGCAAATCTGAGTATTGCTGTGGAGATTCTTTATCTAACTATAGAAGGCCTTTTGGTTGTCTTTACTGTCTGCTGCAATTCTGTTTTCATAGCTAGCTTTAGAGGATTTAATGAGGGATCTCAACCTTTTGTTGAGGCTGATAAGGGAGTTTTTCCAGTCTTGGGACTTCACATTATTCTGCATCAGTTCCCTCCTTTTGTTGTAGAGTTTGTTTATGGCAGGGGACCACCAGATTGGCTTCCTTTTTTTGGAGGAGAGCATCTTGGTTCTGTTGTGTATGGCAAGATCCATGCATTTGTGTACATGTTCATACAGTGCATTGGTGTATGATTCGGCAGTCATGTAACTATTCTCCATTTACATGGGTGTCGTGAAGTTAGCCACCTCTGTTTTTAGGAGCCCAAAGTTAGTTTTGGAGAAGTTTTTTATGATGGTTACCTTTGCTGGGGGGGTGGATTTCCAAGGTGATTAGTTTGTGGTGGGATCTATCCAGGGAGGAGCTGACTATTGGTGGTGTAGAGCAACGGTTGCCCATGTTAGTAATGACCAGGTCAAGGATGTTACTACCTCTAGTGGGGGTAAGAACAAGCTGGTCCAGGGCATTGGAATTAATGAACTCCAGAAAATGTTGGGCAAGTGTATTGGTGCATGAGAAGTTTTCCCAGTTAATGGAGTGGTAGTTGAAGTTGCCCATTATGAGTATTAGGTTGGAGCCTAATATTCTCCAGGGTGCTTAGGAACATGGAGTGTGAGTCTTGGGACATGGTTGGAGACCTATAGCAGGCTATGACCTGAATCACTATCTTACCCAGTGTTAGCTGCACCTGAAGTATCTCCGATGTGTTATGTTGGGCTACCAGTCTGGAGGTGTGCCCATTCTTTATGCATATGTAAACACCACTGCCTTTGGAGCTTTGGTCCAAGTTCTGGGGCCGAAAGGTGTGGAAAGAGTTATAGCCTGTTAGTGTAGGGGGTGCTTTCTGCTGCCTTGAACCAGGTCTCTGTTACAGTACAAATGTCAATGTTCTCCATTTTGAGGAGTGCTTCGAGTGAGTGCATTTTGAGATTTAGACTTCTAGTATTGATCAGCATGACCCTCAGATTGCATTTGTTTGTAGCTGTTATGGTGCTAATTTGGTCTTTAGAACACCACCTAAAAAGGCACTATAGAGGTGGCAAGAGTCTTAGCCAGTATCCGGAAGCCTGGGGGTGACAGATGCAGGCCATCTCTGGCAAAGCATTGAAGTCTGTCAATCATGTCATCCCAGGCAGACAGATACTGGATCCCCTTAGGGTGACACCAGAAACTCAGCCAATTGTTGAAATCAATCATTTTCTGCTTGTACTGTGGTATCATTCTGGGTGATGGTAGGATGCTGCTCAGGGGTAGGGTCATACCCGCCTGAGCTACATAATCTGAGAGCTCCTCTATGTCTCTTTTCATACAGTCCAAGGAGGTACATCTCAGGTCATCCATACCCACATGTACAATGATTGAGTCCTATTTGTACCTATTGTTGAGGGACCTGAGTGCGTGCATTATGTGGTGGATCCTGGCACATGATAGGCAGCTGACTGTTACTTTCTCCTTATTTAACCTAGTGAGTGGGACATCAGTGTGCCTTGCTATCAAGTCACCTATGACTAGTGTGTTGGGCATGCTGTTTTGCCTTAGGGGCTTTGGTTGAGTGGCACACTGTTTAGGAGAGTTATGTGTCTTGTGATTAGTGTTGTGTTGTGGTGGTCGAGTGTATTTCTGCCTTGGAGGTCTCTGCTATTTGGGTAGATTTTTGTTGAGAGCCTCTGTGAATGTGGGTGTCTGGTTTGTGTTTTTATGCGAAGGCAGTGCTGGTGTGTGTTCTGGAGGGTGATGTGTTCCATGTGGTGTGGTGCAAGTGTTGACCTTCTCCTCTTGGCCAGCTATTTTGGTCTTGGCTGGAGAGTGTGTGGCTTCCAATTTGGATATATAAGTGAATCTCTCACAAGTCTGACTGTTGGGAGGTAAGAGGAGATGGTTGTCGGTGTACATGAGGCAGTTGCTATATTGCCTCAGGATGCCCAAGTTCACTAGGTTAATAGGAGAAAGCACAGGGAACTGACCTTTAGACATGCCTGGAGGGGTGGGCATTAATAATAAGTACTGGAGCTGTTTCCTTGTAGAACATTTATTGCTGATAGCACTTTTGTGTGCTACAATAATTGCTACAAGTCTGGTAAATTGCCAGACTAATAAGCTAGTAAAAGTGCAGGAGAGAACTAGCAGATCTAAGGGAAAAATTGAAGAGCAGGCTTTGGCACTGCTCAGAAGCTTATAAACAGTCCTTGATACAGTAAATCTGTATCTGGACTAGATTAGGTGGGAAACAAGCGCAAATGCAGGCTTTTAAACCAGAAAGTTGAAAGAGATGGAAAGACTGCCCAAACAGCCAATAAACTACAATTTCTGGGCCAGAATCCACTCCTCTTGTAGTAGATAGGCTACCTAATGCTTACCACTCCCACTGTTAAGTTAGAAGGCTTCCCTCCAACACAGAAAGGCTTGGGGGCTCAGAAGCTTACATACATTCCTGGACACAGCCAATCTGTATCTGGACTAGACTAGTTACTGGAAAAGTGGGAAAAGTGCAAACGTGGTCCCCTGCCATAAACAAACTCTACAACAAAAAAGAGATGGAAAAAACTGCCCAAACGACCAAAGAAATACAATTTCTGGGCCATACTCCACTTCTCTTGTGGTAGATAGACTACCTAGTTCTTACCACTCTCACTGATAAGCTAGAAGGCTTCCCTCCAACACAGAAAGGCTTGGGGGCTCAGAAGCTTACAAACAGTCCTGGATACAGCAAATCTGTATCTGGACAAGACTAGTTACAGGAAAGTGGGAAACAAGTGCAAACATGGGCTTTTAAACCAGAAAGTTGAAAGAGATGGAAAAACTGCCCAAACGGCCAATAAACCACAATTTCTGGGCCAGAAACCACTCTTGTGGTAGATAGGCTACTTAGTGCTTACCACTCTCACTGATAAGCTAGAAGGCTTCCCTCCAACACAGAAAGGCTTGGGGGGCTCAGAAGCGTACAGTCCTGGATACAGCAAATGTGTATCTGGACTAGACTAATTACAGGAAAGGCAGGAAACAAGCTTAGATTTTTTTTTTTGCAATTAAATTAACAAATGACTAAAAACAAGTGCAGAAGGCAGTAAATTAGGAGGCTACTAACAAGCAGTAATAAGTGCAGAGTAAAAGCAACTAAACAGATAAGAGCACACAGAACAGCAAACTAAGACAGTTACAGTAACAACAGCTGAATAAAGTATATTTTTTTTTCGAGGGGAGGAACAGAGCAGGATTAAGAGGCTACAGGGGTTGTCCTTCCCAAATGCTCTCTCTGTACACAGTAGATAAAGGTGAAGAGATGGGACTAGCAGGAGCGTCTGAAATCAAAATATGATCTCACTGCACTCAGCTGAGTGAGCAAATGAGATGGACCCATAAACAGGAAAAACTCCCTAAAAGTTTAATAAACAGACTGTATGACATCAGAAAATACCAAAGTAATATCTTGGAGTGATCCCAAAAGACTGCTTTCATAAGAATGTATATATGTGAGATCTGATCTGATTTCTTGTTAAATCTGCTTAATGGAGAACATCTTTCATACTGTATGAGAAGCAAATCTGAAGACATTAAAGCTGTAAACTATACAGTATTGTACGTATCATCTGTTATATAGACAAGTTACTTCAATAGTACTAAGTACTGATTAAAAGGTTAATAGTCTGCAAAGTTTATGTGCACTAACCAGACTTTGTTTTTGCAAGACACTAAATCAGCAGATAATTAGACTTTGGTTCCAGCATGCAAAAGCTGCTTAGATTTTTATTATTATTAGGCACTAACACAGAGCTGCAGTTGATAGCTTCAGTAAGTAAGACAAGACTGTCATTCTTCATTCAGTTTAAATAACTTTTCAATCAGTTTTTATTTGGATAGCTTGGCCGTAAATATAATCATGGAACTTTGAACATGCGGACACAATTGCCAAAAGTTCCTTCTAAATTGGAGCATACTACATTTCAGTTTGGGTAAGAGTTCTAGCTGCATAGGCAACAGGTCTGCCCACTTGAAGAATAACTGTACCAAGACCAAACTTTGAAGCATCACAGGAAAGAACTACTGCTTTGTGGACATTATAGTATCTTAATGTAGACGGGTTAGCAATTTGTGTTTGAGGTTATCAAATGCTCTCTGGTGGTGTTCTAACCATGACCAGGCAACATTTTTGTGTCTCACCACTTTTAAAGGTGCTGATAACTCACTAAAGTCAGGGATAAATTTGCCCAAATAATTAACCATACCAAGAAAATGCTGTAGGGCTTGAACATTGTCTGGAGCTGGCATCTCAAGAATGGCTGCTTGTTTAGAAGTATAAGGTTGTAGGCCTGTACTGGTAAATAAATGACCTACATAAGTAACTTCTGGTAGTCTGAATTTGCATTTCAGAGGATTAAGCTTTAGATTTACTTCACACGCTCTGTCCAGAACTTTCCTGAGGTTTCTGTCATGCTCTGCTTCAGAATTGCCTCCAACCAGTAAATCATCAACTATTATAGCACACGGATAGCCTGAAAATAATTGCTGCATTGCACACTGAAAGACTTCACTGGCAGAATTTATTCCAAAAGGCATCCTGAGGAATCTGTATCTACCAAATGGGGTACTGAATGTAGTCAGTAGTGAAGATTTGAGATCAAGCATTACTTGCCAAAATAAACTATTTGCATCTAAGACAGAAAAAAACATTTGGCATGAGGGTGGCAATCTCCTTGACTGTACACATAGGATGATGAGGTCTTTTTTAATGCCTTGTTCAAGTCTCTTGGGTCAATGCATATTCTGATTTCATCTGAATTTTTCTTATGAGCAGCTACTATAGCCTCTCAGTTAGTTCTGTGACTGGACAAATCACACCTTGCTGCACCATTTTGTCCAACTGGACTTTGACTTTGTCCTGCATAGCTACTGGAATTCTCCTTGCTGGTTTGATGGGTCTATATTAGTACATCGAAGTATTACTACTTCGAATGTACTAATATTGAACCCTTTGCATCGAATGCTGAATATAGCGAAGCTGCAGAATATCGAATACTTTCCTAGGGAAAGTATTCAGTGGGCCGTTTCTGCAGCTTCACTATTTCCTCGACTGTGGAGCGAAGGTTATGGACCGGGTTAAGGTAAGTGTGCGAAAGAAGGTGAGTGTGTGATAGGGACCTTAGGGTTAGGGAGCGGGTAAGGTGAGTGTGTGATAGGGACTTTAGGGTTAGGGAGTGGGTAAGGTGAGTGTGCGATAGGGACTTTAGGGTTAGGGAGTGGGTAAGGTGAGTGTGCGATAGGGACTTTAGGGTTAGGGAGCGGGTAAGGTGAATGTGCGGTAGTTACTGACCTTAGGGTTAGGGTTGGGTTAAGACAAGTGGATAGCTAGTAGTGTATGTATGATTTAGTGTAAGGTTTTGTGAAGTGTATGTGTGTGGATTATGTATTTTGGTGTGCTTGTGCTGTGTGTATGTTTGTTGTAACAGCAAATTTTTTCCCTGGGAAAAAATTCACTGTTCTGAGTGTTCACTGTTGTGGTGTTTCGAGTGAAATGGTTCAATATTAGAACATTCGATGTAGTAATACTTCGATGTTCTAATATAGATCTAGTTTGTCTACTGGACTGACCTCTGGGTCTACTTTCATGGAGTACACAACTGGAAGTTTGCCTAGCTTGTCATCGAAAACATCAGCATACTCACTGAAGCTGGAACTGGGACATGTGCTTACATGATGGACTTCTTTGGTAAAAGAAAGCAGTTTCATTCTCAAACTGTCTCTGAGACCTAATAATGACTACAAAGGTCTTCTGACTGCATAAAATTGCAAGCTGTAACTGTTCCCATCTGAATAGCATGAAAGTACTACTGAGCCTTCGGTTTGAATCTATTCACATCCATAAGCAACAAGCTTCGCACAATTGGCCAAATTAAGTTGCTCACCAGCTTTCACTTTAGCAAATGTTTCTGTTGACATTACATTACACTTTGAACCAGTATCTACTTTTAGCTCTGTGGGCTTGCCATTGATCAGAACAGTGCAAAATACTTCATTCTTTGCCAAACAATCTACTGCATTAACCTTTTCACTGACCACTGATACACCATCTACATAGAAAGTAGAGTTGCAGATTTCTACATGATCAACTTGCTTTTTTGAGTGACCTTTCATAATTGAATGAGGCTTGCTTGATTTATAAAACTTTTGAAAGTGATTCCATTTTTTACACTTTTGGCATTGCTGACCAAATGTTAAGCACTTCTCTCTTTTAGACTCATGATTGGCACCGCAATTACTCACCTTGCTGACTCACCCTTATACTGCACTGAGCATGCCCTTTTTACTGAGCTAGTCTTGAACTTGCTAGAAAGCTACGGCTCCTCCCAGGAAACCCCGCAGGGGTCGCAGCTGCCATGTGCTTAGGCCTGTTTCTGCTTGTCACACGTTGCATACTGTCTATGCTTGCTCTAGAGGTTGTTGAAAGTATTTTCTTATCCTTTGCAAGCATACTTGTGTGCCTTTCTGTGAGCTCATGGATTTGACAGATATGTATGGCTTTGATTAACTTTAAATCACTGTCACAAAGTAAAATCTTTCTCACTGCAGCACTATTTCCTAGTCACCAAATCTGCAGGTTTTGGCCATATTTCACGAGTCAGTGATATAAACTGCAAAAAATTCACCTGGCTTTTGGTCTCTGGTATAAAATAGGTGCCTCTCTAATGCAACTTTTGTCTGGGGTTGCACATTTCCCTAAATTTATGTTTCAAGCAATCAGGGTCCTCTCTTGATTCAGCCAGTGCTACAATATGGTGGTTTCCCCCTCTCCTGCATATACTGCTGGTGCATACACAAATTAACACTGTTTTTCAGTGGCCTCTGACCCAGCTAAGTTAAACAAAATGAATGCCCTTGTATGTGTATCTTTGTCAGAAAAAGTTGCTTGTATGAAAATATCATATTCCTGCACAAAAACTGTCCAATTCTCTGCTACATTATGATCAAACACAAGTGGGCTAGATCTGGGTAATGCCTCTGCCATATCAACACACAGTAGTGAAGGTGCTTAAAATTATATATGAATACACATATAAATATATATGCCAGAACTTTATGCCAGTACTTGTAATTATGCCCAATGGCACAACAGACTCTTTGAAATAACTGTACTTTGCCAAATAAATTTCCGTAGCACAAGAACATTTTGAAATCACTGTACTTTGTAAAACCACTTCTTATCAGTGTAACAAATACTTTGATATGACTGTAGTTTGTGAATAAACTGTACACAGCAGAAAAAGCTCAGAGTAAGAAACACTTTGAAATGGCAGCACTCTGCGAATAAATGCACACAGCACAAGAAACTTTTGAACTGGCTGCACTTTGACTGCACTTTGCAGTATAACTCTGCTTTGCACACAGCAAACTCTTTGAAATAATTGCACCGTAATAAAGCACACTCTCTGCAAACTCCTTGCACACTCTGAGACACTTCAAACTCTAGTTATGCTTTGAATGGCTTTGATCAATGCAAAATAGTAGTTTGTGCCCAAACACGGCCTTTTACTACAAAACATGCACTCGCCTTGCTCTTTCCGCTCATTTTGCCCTTTTATTTGTACTCTCCATGCCTTTTTAATCCTTAACCTGCTGCTCATTCTATTTTTGTTCT
Organism: Protopterus annectens; assembly: GCF_019279795.1. Classification (NCBI taxonomy): domain Eukaryota; kingdom Metazoa; phylum Chordata; order Ceratodontiformes; family Protopteridae; genus Protopterus; species Protopterus annectens. Next base: position 1,262,133,372 of record NC_056747.1, on the reverse strand, counting down.
ACTCATTTTACTTTAACATGCTTGTTATGTAAACCAAAGGTAATTCTGAGCCCCACATGAATATCTCTACTAGTTTTATCAAATATCATAGTTTCAAACATTTTGTTTAATTAATAATGCATTTTGTGCCTTTTGTTTGATTAATAATAATACATTTAGTGCTACTCATTTGATTAATAATGCGTTTTGTGACTTACAAGTGCTCCATTTCATTTTCTTTGCCAACTAAATCATTTGTGCAAGTTTTTTGTTACCTTAAGTTCATTTCTGGCCATTTTTTTTGTCTGAGCTCCATTTCACTCAACCAGCTTAATCTGCCTTCACTTTCAACTCTGCACCTCATGGCTTGAAGAAGTTGTTCTCTTAATCCCAGTTCTGACACCATGTTGCTCATCCAGTCAAAATAAAACAGACAGGTGGCTGTGAGTTCACTTCAAGCAGCTTTATTACACCCAAACACATCAGGAATGAGGCTTTGTAACTTAAACTTAAATAAACTTATAAACAGACTGACTACCACACTCATACATGTTAACACTCTGGCTGTTCTCTCAAAATGGCACTGCTGCCTGCACATGCTCACTATTTATATGCACATGTTTACATCTGGAAATGCTTCTTAAAAGTACATACACATGCTAAGTTCTACATACATACACACACATGTATGTATGTATATATATATATATATATATATATGTATATATATATATATATATATATATATATATATATATGTGTGTGTGTGTGTGTGTGTGTGTGTGTGTGTGTGTGTGTGTGTGTGTATAGATAGAAAGATATCGATATAGATATATGTATGGATCTACCTCACTTGGTTGACACACCACAATCTCGACAGCTGACACTAAACTACACATGCATAAGTAAACTCCTTACTGCATGCAACCATCAAATAAATAAATAGCATCTTTTTTTGCAGGGGAGCCTCCCTTGCAACCTCCATCTGGGGAGACTATGCGCCCCACACTCCCTGTTAATTATATATACTAACTCCGAGATCACACAATCCCTGGAGAAAGGGAATATTCCCTCACCCAGAGATTGTCAATCTTGTACAACTGTTGACCTTTTGTAGTCAAATTTCTTGCTGTCTATATTCTGGTGTGACGAGCTATTAAGATGTTTATATATATCTATATATCTATCTATCGATATATATATATATATATATATATATATATATATATATATATATATATATATATATATATATATATTTATATTTACAACAATTAACAGTAGTAGGGGTCATTTGCAGGGAGAATAAACAAAAAGAATATGCAGTGGCTGTTTGATGCAATAATGCAGCAGTGCATCTATATATGTTGCAGATTCTGCAGTGCATGTTCTGCAATCAGCATGGCACTGGTGTAACAATCTGATGGATGCAGCATATGATTCCTTTGCAATGTATGAAAAGAATATTTTTTTCAGTTTGGTTGAGTGTTACATGAAACTTGTCAAACAAAATGTTAAAGAAACAAAATGAAAAGCATATTTCCTGGCGGACACATTTTACTCTAGGCCTTTGCTGGGTACTTTGCTTTGTGAACATCCATTGGGGGAGCTATACACTTCACCTTGCCCTCTCAATTAAATGTGGTTCATCTGTATGTAATGTGCTGAAATGTATGAGTGCCATATGACACTGAGTCAGATGTAAAACTATGTAGACAAAAGGATCACGGTATCTGAGGTGGCCACCTTGCATTTTTCTACCACCACTACAAGACCCATGTATTCTTCAGCCTCTGTTCTGCACCTTAAATTTAACCCAGATATAACAAATGAGCATGTGATTATCTAGGTCACATTCTCTGGAGAAAGAAGCCCATGACCTCAGGGGACACACTGGAAACCACCCACCAGTGTAGAGTTAAGCAGTGAGAGGCAGCTGGAATGGGAACAGGATTAGAAGACAGCTATATGCAGCTGTGGACAGCATCCAAAACAGTGCTGATCATAGTCCATTTAAGGCAGATCCTTACTGCAAGCCTTAAAAAGCAACTTATTCTTTACACAGTACCACATCAGTATATGGGCTTACCAATCCTGGCAACTAATATAAGTGACCACTGTCCTTTTCTTTCATGTTAGTCATTTTATCTTATCCAGTACATGTCACACGATGATTTTTTCTAGACTGTCCTACAGTGAAAGGATAAACAGGACACCTCTCTACAGTTAAACTGATCCAAAAAGGGCTCTGACATCTTTTACAGACCAGCTATGTATTTATTTTTCTCTGTTAGCACAAGTCACAAATGTCCCTTTTCAGGGGTGACCTGTCAGCACTGCCTACGTAAGCAACTTACTCAGAGTCATATAGTAGGCAAATGGAGGCTGTGGGAATCAAAGTCAAAACAAGAAGAAGCAGCTTGTTAACTACTAATATCCTTAAGTCTCCATGATAACAGCTAACTATCTGCTACACAGAATGAATTGCTACACAGCATAAATTATTCTTAGCTGGAAAAAATAGCATATGTTTGGGTCACTATAGAAATTAAAGCTTTTCTGAGACAAGGGGGCAAACTATAGTCAATAAGGAAGGCCAGTCTACCAGATGAAAAATTGTACAAAAATTAAAGTAATCTATGACTCTGATCATTGCAATTATTTAATTGTAAACTCTCCACAGTTTCTTCCTTCTTTTCTTCCAACATTGCCATTTTGTGGAAGGATTATTAGGAAAAGTGCAACATTTTGAGCCAAAACCAGGGACAGTTGAGAGGTTTGGATATACCTAATTCTATAAAGCGATTTATTTGCATGTACCTCTCAACCTCTTAATGCAGGAAATCTGATCAAGGCCAAATATATTGGGGGAACAAACAAATAGTACTAAAAATTGAGCTTGTAAAAACTTAGTTGATAGAATAACAGGTCTTGCTTTAGCATGCATTTTTCTGAAGGGTATAAAGTCTGAAACTTAATGTCTGATATTATTTAGTAAAACAAATGGATAGGTAAACTTAACTTATAATAGATAGCATCTAATGCAAAGGAATAGAACTATTGTACAATTTTTTATATTTTTTACATGTATTATATTTATATATCATATAGTTTAGTATAATATTTATAACACAACAAATTAATTAATTTTTATTTATTACAATATAGTATTTATAAGGAGATTTCATAATGTATATATATCATATTGTCTTATATATTTATATTTATATATATTTATATATTTATGTTTTTAAAGAATATATCATTACAGAAGTTTTAACAGAAGTTTTTAATAAAATTGAATAGTTGTGCAAACTCTAGTACAAGTATAAATCTTAATATGGAGGTAGTGCAATATAAATATGTATATGCCTTTAAATTTGAAGATTTTACAACTGGTTTTTGGCGCCAAATACAGTTTAAATACTGAGGATATGTAAACAAGAACTGTTCTGAGGAAGTCTGCGTTAAGCAGATGAAAGCGCTAAACTTTTCGTTTATATGGTTTCATGTTGTCTCGTTCATGTAGACCTGTGTGCAGTGTTGTCGTGGAATAAATATTAAGTGGTGAATATCAGAGGATCTGTGGAACCTTTATTGCCGAACTTCAGCAGCCGGTGTTTGTTTGTTAAGTTGATATTATTTAGTGACTTCATTCCTAAACGATTTGCCAGAAAACCACACATTTTATGAAGAACAAACCAAAAATAAAAAGCAAAAATCTATTAACTCTGAGAACATCTGGACAGTTGAGAGGTATAGTTCAGCCAAGGCTGTTTTTGAGTTTGCTACCCTTCCCCCTCACAAAATCATGGTTGAATGGGGTTACCCCCCCCCCTGCAGCCATTCCAATGTCCTATTACTTGGCTATTTCACCCTATTTACCATAAACACTGTAATGTGTATACTGCTTTACTTCTACGATGATATGGATTTCATTTAAAAGTTTTATTTTATATTTTACAGCACAAACACGAAAAGACATATGCTAAACAAAGCAATGCAGTCTCACAATGAAAATAGACTTAGTATTAAAACTTTTCTGCCCTTGAAACTCACATTCATTGAAACAGCATCAAAACCTACATTCAAAGAAAATACATCTGGCCAGTGGCAGATAAAGATTAACTTTGGGCTGTTTTCAAATCATAGGCCCCTTGCACACAAAACATACATGTGTTATTTGATACACCTTCCTGATTGTATTAAATTATATTCCTTGTATAAATTAATACAGTACAGATGTTAGAGGGCATTTTAAATGTATTGTTTTGAACATTTTTCCAGTAAACAATGAAACAAAATGCATGCACCAATAATGACAAAACTGCCAATTCAAAACATTTCCATCATAAAAGTCTACTCAAACTTTTACAATCCACCAGTATCAGTAAATATGCACAATCTCTGCAGAGTCATCTAAATAATTCCACATTAAAGAGATCTGTAACTAGCAAACAACTTTATATTTCATTGTTTCATCTACAAATAAAGTGCGTGTTGCTCTTGAGGAATAAATGGCCTGTTACTTTTAAAAAATGATAAGCTAGTAATACTGCAATAGGGAATGGATGGCAAACTGATAACACGTTCATACTTACTAGGTATCTCCACCAAAGAGGGCATTCTCAGGACTGCAGCATCTACCCCCTTTAAAAGTACAACACAGTATAGAATCAGCAATGCATCTACATTCTCTGGGAGTAGAACCCATAGCCTTCTGTATCAAAAACAAGTATTCAACCTGTTATGCTATTAACAACGAAGGAAAATGCACCATAAAAAGCAGTAAACTTCTCTTCCCCTGAAGCTCTCAGCTCCTTGTAAAATCCACTCAACACTCAACTGTATCTCTCAACTTTGCAGCAGAAGAAATCTGTAAAAAGCCAAAATTTAATGGTGGGGGGACAAAAGCCCAGAAACCAGGCACACATTTTAAACATTGCTTGTATAATCTTGGAAAGTTGCTAGAATAAAATGTTGTGTTGCTACCATGCATTTCACTTTGAAGTCTTGAACCCAGGACCCTGTGCACCACATAACTGTACGTTATCATGTCAGGACAATATACCACTCTGCCAAATCAACTGTTTCATGAAAGACAGGAAGACTGAAACTTAAATGGCTATCATTTAGTGAATTCAGTTCTCACCATAGTTCTCAACTTCTTAGCACAAAACACCTGGACAAAGCCAATACTGGGGGAATACAGCCCCAAAATAAGGATAAATTTCAAATATTAATCTTATAAACTTAGAAAATTCATAGGATAAAAGGTTTTGTGTTACCAAGTACTTTCTGAAGAAAATGAAGTCTGAAATCCAAATGCCTGTCATTATTTAGTGAATTCAAAATCCAGAAAACCACAGATTTTATGAGGAACAGAACAGAACAAAAATATGAGGAAAAAATCTGAAAGCTTTTCACAAGTGGTGGTGGGTAGGGAATTCAGGCTCTTGCTACCTGCACCCAAGGTACAAGGTTTGAGCTTGAGATTCTCTCTAGCCACCAGGTATATTTAACTGGAGCATTTTACACACACACACAAGTACCTGAGTTTAAAATTCCAGCTGTGTTTGTTCTCTAAAGTCCCCACATAGACTTCTGGGCATCTGTACTCGGATGCCTTCACTTTTTAATCCGGACTGGTTAAACAGCAGTGCAGATTCCTGCACGCATGCACAGAGTTCCGGACTGGTTAAACAGCAGTCCGGATTCCCGCATGCATGCTCAGAGTTCTGTGACTTGTAGCTAGTTTTTTATTTCTTTTTTCTCTTTCTTTTACAGCTGGGGGGATGCAGTCCTGCAGTCCAATTGCATGAGCAACCCCTGGAATGAGTGCTGCATTTCTTGTCTGTATGACGGTTCATATGTATGTTAGGGGTTAATGTGATACTGATGAGTGCTGCATTTCTTATCTACATGAGGGTCCGTACATATGCCGGTGGTTAAAGTGGATGGGAGTGAGTGCTGCATTTTTTGTCTGTATGATGGTGTGTAGGTATGTAAGGGGTTAATGTGGTTGGGAATGAGTGCTGCATTTTCTGTCTGTATGACCATTCGTATGTATGTTGGGGTTACTGTGGTTGGGAAAGAGTGCTGCATTTCTTGATTGTATTAGGGTCCATATGTACATCGGTGGTTAAAGTGGGAAAGTAATTTTTTTTTTAAGTTAGCTCTTCGTTATAATTATTTCTAACATTTTTTAACTCGTAGAGTATGTTTACATGTGAGTGTGTGTGTGTGTGTGTGTGTGTGTGTGTGTGTGTGTGTGTGTGTGTGTGTGTGTGTGTGTGTGTGTGTGTGTGTGTGTGGTGGGGGACTGAATGCTAATATTTCCATTTAATTGATCCAGATTTGTAGGACTACTGGATGAGGGTTTCTAGGACTACTGGATGTGGGTTTCTAGGACTACTGGATGTTGTTTGCAGGACTACTGGATGCAGGTTCATAGGACTACTGAACGCAGGTTTGTAGGACTACTGGATATGGGTTTGTAGGACTACCGGATGCAGGTTTGTAGGATTACTGGATGCTGTTTGTAGGACTACTGGATGTGGGTTTGCAGGACTACTGGATGCGGGTTTGTAGGACTACTGGATGTGGGTTTGTAGAACTACTAGATGCAGGTTTGTAAGACTACTGGATGGGGGTTTGTAGGACTCCTGGATGTTGTTTGTAGAACTACTGGATGTGAGTTTGTAGGACTACTGGATTCTGTTTGTAGGACTACTGGATGTGGGTTTGTAGGACTACTAGATGCAGGTTTGTAGGACTACTGGATGGGGGTTTGTAGGACTACTGGATGTGGGGTTTGTAGGACTACTGGATGTGGGTTTGTAGGACTACTACATGCAGGTTTGTAGGAGTACTGGATGGGGGTTTGTAGGACTACTGGATGCAGGTTCATAGGACTACTGGATGCGGGTTTGTAGGACTACTGGATATGGGTTTGTAGGACTACCGGATGCAGGTTTGTAGGACTACTGGATGCTGTTTGTAGGACTACTGGATGTGGGTTTGCAGGACTACTGGATGCGGGTTTGTAGGACTACAGGATGTGGGTTTGTAGGACTACTAGATGCAGGTTTGTAAGACTACTGGATGGGGGTTTGTAAGACTCCTGGATGTTGTTTGTAGAACTATTGGATGTGAGTTTGTAGGACTACTGGATTCTGTTTGTAGGACTACTGGATGTGGGTTTGTAGGACTACTAGATGCAGGTTTGTAGGACTACTGGATGGGGGTTTGTAGGACTCCTGGATGTTGTTTGTAGAACTACTGGATGCGGATTTGCAGGAGTGCTGGATGTGGGTTTGCAGGACTACTGTATGCGTTTTTATAGGACTACTGGATGTGGGTTTGCAGGACTACTGGATGTGGGGTTTGTAGGACTACTGGATGTGGGTTTGTAGGACTACTACATGCAGGTTTGTAGGACTACTGGATGGGGGTTTGTAGGATGTCTGGATGTTGTTTGTAGAACTACTGGATGTGAGTTTGTCGGACTACTGGATTCTGTTTGTAGGACTACTAGATGTGGGTTTCTAGGACTACCAGATGTGGGTTTGTAGGACTACCAGATGTGGGTTTGTAGAACTAATGGATGTGAGTTTGTAGGACTACTGAACAAGGGGCTGTAGGACTACTGGACATGGGGTTGGGGAGTACTGGATGTGGGTTTGTAGGACTACTGTATGTGGGTTTGTATGACTATTGGATGCTGTTTCTACGACTACTGGATGTGGGTGTGTAGGACTACTGGATGCAGGTTTGTGGGACTACTGGATGGGGGATTGTAGGACTATTGGATGAGGGTTTGTAGGACTACTGGATACAGGTTTGTAGGACTGCTGGTTGCTGTTTTGTAGGACTACTGGATGTGGGTTTGTAGGACTACTGGATGCAGGTTTGTAGGACTACTGGATGTGGGTTTGTATGACTACTGGATGTTGTTTGCAGGACTACTGGATATAGGTTTGTAGGACTACTGGATGCAGGTTTGTAGGACTACTGGATGTAGGTTTGTATGACTACTGGATGTTGTTTGCAGGACTATTGGATGCGGGTTTGTAGGACTGCTGGTTGCTGTTTTGTAGGACTACTGGATGTGGGTTTGTAGTACTACTGGAGGCAGGTTTGTAGGACTACTGTATGTGGGTTTGTATGACTATTGGATGCTGTTTGTAGGACTACTGGATGTGGGTTTGTAGGACTATGGGATGCGGGTTTGTAGGACTACTGGATGCGAGTTTGTAGGACTACTGGATATGGGTTTGTAGGACTACCGGATGCAGGTTTGTAGGACTACTGGATGTTGTTTGTAGGACTACTGGATGTGGGTTTGTAGGACTACTGGATGCAGGTTTGTAGGACTACTAGATGTGGGTTTGTAGGACTACTGGATGCGGTTTTGTAGGACTACTGGATGGGGGTTTGCAGGACTACTGGATGCGGGTTTGTAGGACTACTGGATGTGGGTTTGTATGACTACTAGATGCAGGTTTGTAGGACTACTGGATGGGGGTTTGTAGGACTCATGGATGTTGTTTGTAGGACTACTGGATGTGAGTTTGTAGGACTACTGGACATGGGGTTGTAGGACTACTGGTCATGGGGCTGGAGGACTACTGGATGTGGGTTTGTAGGACAGCTGGAATCGAGTTTGTTGGACTACTGGATGTGGGATTGTAGAACACCTGGATGCTATTTGTATGGGTACTGAATGTGGGTTTGTAGGACTACTGGATACAGGTTTGTAGGACTGCTGGTTGCTGTTTTGTAGGACTACTGGATGTGGGTTTGTAGTACTACTGGAGGCAGGTTTGTAGGACTACTGTATGTGGGTTTGTATGACTATTGGATGCTGTTTGTAGGACTACTGGATGTGGGTTTGTAGGACTATGGGATGCGGGTTTGTAGGACTACTGGATGTGAGTTTGTAGGACTACTGGACACGGGTTTGTAGGACTACCAGATGCAGGTTTGTAGGACTACTGGATGCTGTTTGTAGGACTACTAGATGTGGGTTTGTAGGACTACTAGATGCAGGTTTGTAGGACTACTGGATGTGGGTTTGTAGGACTACTGGATGCGGTTTTGTAGGACTACTGGATGGGGGGTTGCAGGACTACTGGATGCGGGTTTGTAGGACTACTGCATGTGGGTTTGTATGACTACTAGATGCAGGTTTGTAGGACTACTGGATGGGGGTTTGTAGGACTCATGGATGTTGTTTGTAGGACTACAGGATGTGAGTTTGTAGGACTACTGGACATGGGGTTGTAGGACTACTGGTCATGGGGCTGGAGGACTACTGGATGTGGGTTTGTAGGACAGCTGGAATCAAGTTTGTTGGACTACTGGATGTGGGATTGTAGAACACCTGGATGCTATTTGTATGGGTACTGAATGTGGGTTTGTAGGACTACTGGATAAGGGTTTGTAGGACTACTGGATGCAGGTCTGAGGACTACTGGTTGCTGTTTTGCAGGACTACTGGATGTGGGTTTGTAGGACTACTGGATGCAGGTTTGTAGGACTACTGGATGTGGGTTTGTAAGACTACTGGATGTTGTTTGCAGGACTATTTGATGCGGGTTTGTAGGACTACTGGTTGCTGTTTTGTAGGACTACTGGATGTGAGTTTGTAGGACTACTGGATGCAGGTTTGTAGGACTACTGGATGTGGGTTTGTAGGACTACTGGATCCGGGTTTGTAGGACTACTGAATGCGGGTTTGTAGGACTACCGGATGCAGGTTTGTAGGACTACTGGATGGGGGTTTGTAGGACTCCTGGATGTTGTTTGTAGAACTACTGGATGTGGGTTTGTAGGACTACTGGATTCTGTTTGTAGGACTACTGGATGTGAATTTGTAGGACTACCGGATATAGGTTTGTAGGACTAATGGATGTGAGTTTGTAAGACTACTGGACAAGGGGTTGTAGGACTACTGGATATGGGGTTGGAGGACTACTGGATGTGGGTCTGTAGGACTACTAGATGTAGTTTTGTAGGACTACTAGATGTGGGTTTGCAGGACTACCGGATGCGGGTTTGTAGGACTACTGGATGTGAGTTTGTAGGACTACTAAATGCAGGTTTGTAGGACTACTGGATGGGGGTTTGTAGGACTCCTGGATGTTGTTTGTAGAACTACTGGATGTGAGTTTGTAGGACTACTGGATTCTGTTTGTAGGACTACTGGATGTGGATTTGTAGGACTACCGGATGTGGGTTTGTAGGATTAATGGATGTGAGTTTGTAGGACTACTGTAGAAGGGGTTGTATGACTACTGGACATGGGGTTGGAGGACTACTGGATGTGGGTTTGTAGGACTACTGTATGTGGGTTTGTATGACTATTGGATGCTGTTTGTATGACTACTGGATGTTGGTTTGTAGGACTACTGGATGTGGGTTTGTATGACTACTGGATGTTATTTGTAGGACTACTGGATGTGGGTTTGTAGGACTACTGGATGTGAGTTTGTATGACTACTGGATGTTGTTTGCAGGACTATTGGATGCGGGTTTGTAGGACTGCTAGTTACTGTTTTGTAGGACTACTGGATGTGGGTTTGTAGGACTACTGGATGCAGGTTTGTAGGACTACTGAATGTGGGTTTGTAGGACTACTGGATCCGCGTTTGTAGGACTACTGGATGCGGGTTTATAGGACTACCGGATGCAGGTTTGTTGGACTACTGGATGCTGTTTGTAGGACTACTGGATGTGGGTTTGTAGGACTACTGGATGTGGGTTTGCAGGACTGCCGGATGTGGGTTTGTAGGACTACTGGATGTCAGTTTGTAGGACTACTAGATGCAGGTTTGTAGGACTACTAGATGCAGGTTTGTAGGACTACTGGATTGGGGTTTGTAGGACTCCCGGATGTGGGTTTGTAGGACTAATGGATGTGAGTCTGTAGGTCTACTGGACATGGGGTTGTAGGACTACTGGACATGGAGTTGGAGGACTACTGGATGTGGGTTTGTAGGATAGCTGAAATCGAGTTTGTTGGACTACTGGATGTGGGATTGTAGAACACCTGGATACTATTTGTAAAGGTACTGAATGTGGGTTTGTAGGACTACTGGATAAGGGTTTGTAGGACTACTGGTTGCTATTTTGTAGGACTACTGGATGTGGGTTTGTAGGACTACTGGATGCAGGTATGTAGGACTACTGGATGTGGGGTTGTAGGACTACTGGATGCATTTTTGTAGGGCAACTGGATGTGGGTTTGTAAGACTACTGGATGCAGGTTTGTAGGACTACTAGATGTGGGGTTGTAGGACTACTGGATGCATTTTTGTAGGGCAACTGGATGTGGGTTTGCAGGACTACTAGATGCAGGTTTGTGGGACTACTGGATTCTGTTTGTAAGACTACTGGATGTGTGTTTGTAGGACTACCGGATGTTGGTTTGTAGGATTACTGGATGTGGGTTTGTAGGACTATTGGATGCAGGTTTGTAGGACTACCAGGTGTGGGTCTGTAGGACTACTGGATTCAGGTTTGTAGGACTACTGGATGTGGTTTTCTAGGACTACTGGATGCGGGTTTGTAGGACTACTGAATGCTGTTTGTAGGACTACTGGATATAGGTTTGTTGGACTGCCAGATGTGAGTTTGTAGGACTAATGGTTGCAGGCTTGTTGTACTCCTGGATGCTGATTGTAAGACTACTGGATGCTGGTTTGTAGGACTTCTGGATGTGGCTTTGTAGGACTAATGGATGCAGGTATGTTGGACTGCTGGATACTGCTTATAGGACTACTGGATGTGGGTTTGTAGGACTATTGGATGTGGGTTTGTAGGACTACTGGACTGGGGTTATAGGACTACTGGATGCTGTTTGTGGGACTACTGGATGTGGGTTTGTAAGGCTACTGGATAAGGGTTTGTAGGACTACTGGATGTAGGTTTGAGGACTACTGGTTGCTGTTTTGTAGGACTACTGGATGTGGATTTGTAGGGCTACTGGATGCAGATTTGTAGGACTACTGGATGTGGGTTGTATGACTACTGGATGTGGGTTTGTAGGACTACTGGATGTGGGTTTGTAGGACTACTAGATGTGAGGTTGTAGGACTACTGGATATGGGGTTGGAGGATTACTGGATGCTGTTTGTAGGACTACTTGAAAGGAGGGTTGTAGGACTACTGGATGCGGTTTTGTAGGACTACTGGATGGGGTTTTGCAGGACTACTGGACACGGGTTTGTAGGACTACCAGATGCAGGTTTGTAGGACTACTGGATGCTGTTTGTAGGACTACTAGATGTGGGTTTGTAGGACTACTAGATGCAGGTTTGTAGGACTACTGGATGGGAGTTTGTAGGGCTCATGGATGCTGTTTGTAGGACTACTGGATGTGGGTTTGTGGGACTACTGGACATGGGGTTGTAGGACTACTGGGCATGGGGCTGGAGGACTACTGTATGTGGGTTTGTAGGACAGCTGGAATTGAGTTTGTTGGGCTACTGGATGTGGGATTGTAGAACACCTGGATGCTATTTGTATGGGTACTGAATGTGGGTTTGTAGGACTACTGGATAAGGGTTTGTAGGACTACTGGATGCAGGTCTGAGGACTACTGGTTGCTGTTTTGCAGGACTACTGGATGTGGGTTTGTAGGACTACTGGATGCAGGTTTGTAGGACTACAGGATGTGGGTTTGTAAGACTACTGGATGTTGTTTGCAGGACTATTGGATGCGGGTTTGTAGGACTACTTGCTACTGTTTTGTAGGACTACTGGATGTGGGTTTGTAGGACTACTGGATGCAGGTTTGTAGGACTACTGAATGTGGGTTTGTAGGACTACTGGATCCGCGTTTGTAGGACTACTGGATGCGGGTTTATAGGACTACCAGATGCAGGTTTGTTGGACTACTGGATGCTGTTTGTAGGACTACTGGATGTGGGTTTGTAGGACTACTGGATGTGGGTTTGCAGGACTGCCGGATGTGGGTTTGTAGGACTACTGGATGTCAGTTGTAGGACTACTGGATAAGGGTTTGTAGGACTACCGGATGTGGGTTTGTATGACTAATGGATGGGGGTTTGTAGGACTCCCGGATGTGGGTTTGTAGGACTAATGGATGTGAGTCTGTAGGTCTACTGGACATGGGGTTGTAGGACTACTGGACATGGAGTTGGAGGACTACTGGATGTGGGTTTGTAGGATAGCTGAAATCGAGTTTGTTGGACTACTGGATGTGGGATTGTAGAACACCTGGATACTATTTGTAAAGGTACTGAATGTGGGTTTGTAGGACTACTGGATAAGGGTTTGTAGGACTACTGGTTGCTATTTTGTAGGACTACTGGATGTGGGTTTGTAGGACTACTGGATGCAGGTATGTAGGACTACTGGATGTGGGGTTGTAGGACTACTGGATGCATTTTTGTAGGGCAACTGGATGTGGGTTTGTAAGACTACTGGATGCAGGTTTGTAGGACTACTAGATGTGGGGTTGTAGGACTACTGGATGCATTTTTGTAGGGCAACTGGATGTGGGTTTGCAGGACTACTAGATGCAGGTTTGTGGGACTACTGGATTCTGTTTGTAAGACTACTGGATGTGTGTTTGTAGGACTACCGGATGTTGGTTTGTAGGATTACTGGATGTGGGTTTGTAGGACTATTGGATGCAGGTTTGTAGGACTACCAGGTGTGGGTCTGTAGGACTACTGGATTCAGGTTTGTAGGACTACTGGATGTGGTTTTCTAGGGCTACTGGATGCGGGTTTGTAGGACTACTGAATGCTGTTTGTAGGACTACTGGATATAGGTTTGTTGGACTGCCAGATGTGAGTTTGTAGGACTAATGGTTGCAGGCTTGTTGTACTCCTGGATGCTGATTGTAAGACTACTGGATGCTGGTTTGTAGGACTTCTGGATGTGGCTTTGTAGGACTAATGGATGCAGGTATGTTGGACTGCTGGATACTGCTTATAGGACTACTGGATGTGGGTTTGTAGGACTATTGGATGTGGGTTTGTAGGACTACTGGACTGGGGTTATAGGACTACTGGATGCTGTTTGTGGGACTACTGGATGTGGGTTTGTAAGGCTACTGGATAAGGGTTTGTAGGACTACTGGATGTAGGTTTGAGGACTACTGGTTGCTGTTTTGTAGGACTACTGGATGTGGATTTGTAGGGCTACTGGATGCAGATTTGTAGGACTACTGGATGTGGGTTGTATGACTACTGGATGTGGGTTTGTAGGACTACTGGATGTGGGTTTGTAGGACTACTAGATGTGGGGTTGTAGGACTACTGGATGTGGGGTTGGAGGATTACTGGATGCTGTTTGTAGGACTACTTGAAAGGAGGGTTGTAGGACTACTGGATGCGGATTTGTAGGTCTACTGGATTCAAGTTCTGTAGGACTGCTGGCTGCGAGTTTGTTGGACTACTGGATGTGGGATTGTAGGACTACCGGATGTAGGTTTGTCGGGCTACTAGATGGGGGTTTGTAGCACTACTGGATGCAAATGTGTAGGACTAGTGGATGCTGTTTGTATTACCACTGGATAAGGGTTTGTAGGACTACTGGATGGAGGGGTTGTAGGACTACTGGATAAGGGTTTGTAGGACTACTGGATGTGGGTTTGTAGGACTACTGGATATAGTTTGTAGGAGTACTGGATGCTGTTTGTAAGACTACTGGATGGGGGTTTGTAGGACTACTGGATGTGGGTTTGTAGGACTACTGGATGCTGTTTGTAGGACTACTGGATGCGGCTTTGTAGGACTACTGGATGGGGAGTTGTAGGACTACTGGATAAGGGTTTGTAGGACTACCGGATGTGGGTTTGTATGACTAATGGATGCTGTTTGTAGGACTACTGGATGTGAGTTTGTCAGACTACTGGATGCGGGTTTGTAGAACTACTGTATGTGGGTTGTAGGACTACTGGATGCAGGTTTGTAGAACTACTGTATGTGGATTTTTAGGACTACCGGATGTGGGTTGTATGACTACTGGATGTGGGTTTGTAGGACTACTGGATGTGGGTTTGTAGGACTACTGGATGGGGGGTTGCAGGAATACTGGATGGGGGGTTGTAGTACTACTAGATGTGGGGTTGTAGGACCACTGGATGTGGGGTTGGAGGATTACTGGATGCTGTTTGTAGGACTACTTGAAAGGAGGGTTGTAGGACTACTGGGTGTGGGTTTGTAGGTCTACTGGATTCAAGTTCTGTGGGACTGCTGGCTGCGAGTTTGTTGGACTACTAGATGTGGGATTGTAGGACAACCGGATGTAGGTTTGTCGGGCTACTGGATGGGGGTTTGTAGCACTACTGGATGCAAATTTGTAGGACTACTGGATGCTGTTTGTATTACCACTGGATAAGGGTTTGTAGGACTACTGGATGGAGGGGTTGTAGGACTACTAGATAAGGGTTTGTAGGACTACTGGATGTGAGTTTGTAGGACTACTGGATATAGTTTGTAGGAGTACTGGATGCTGTTTGTAAGACTACTGGATGGGGGTTTGTAGGACTACTGGATGTGGGTTTGTAGGACTACTGGATGCTGTTTGTAGGACTACTGGATGCGGCTTTGTAGGACTACTGGATGGGGAGTTGTAGGACTACTGGTTAAGGGTTTGTAGGACTACCGGATGTGGGTTTGTACGACTAATGGATACTGTTTGTAGGACTACTGGATGTGAGTTTGTCAGACTACTGGATGTGGGTTGGTAGAACTACTGTATGTGGGTTGTAGGACTACTGGATGCAGGTTTGTAGAACTACTGTATGTGGATTTTTAGGACTACCGGGTGTGGGTTTGTAGGACTATTGGATGCTGTTTGTAGGACTACTGGATGTGAGTTTGTCAGACTACTGGACGCGGGTTTGTAGAACTACTGTATGTGGATTTGTAGGACTACTGAATGCAGGTTTGTAGGACTACTGTATGTGGATTTGTAGGACTACTTAATGTAAATTTGTAGGACTACTGGATGTTGGCTTGTAGTACTAAGGAAAAAAAAACAAGTAATCTCCATCGTATCCCTGAAGTCTCAAAACAACCCACTAAGCAAGTGTAGTGGGTGCAAAAACAAAACAGTGTTAAGAATCTTGTGTGTCTGCAAGATTTTGAGTCCATATATCTCTAGTTAATCACTGTATATTAATCAGATCAGACAAAAATAGTAGAAGTAGCAAACTTAAACTCGTCTTAAGTAAAAAAAATAATAATAAAAAATATATAATTGTTCAGAATTACTAGGTATTCTAAAGTAATCCAAGCAAGGCAGGCAGTCTGTTTCCAGTCGAAAATCCTTTATTAAGTACACAGACAAGCGATTCAAGTAAAACAAAAACAGAGGAATAGTTTCCTCACAAACTTTCTAAATATATATATACTTTTTATCAGATAAGGTTGTGGTTTATTGTGCTGTAAAACAAACAAAAAAATGTGTAATAACAATACTAATTATACAATTATATATATTTTTATAGATAGTTTTTAGGGTTCTTGTACACAGACCTGAAGAAGTCTAGAAGAATGAAAGTGATCTTTGTTAACAATAGGTTATGAAAATAGAATATGATTTTTACAATTGATTTTTTTACATGCAAAGTGTATATGTATATATATTTTTTGATTATTGTTTTGGATAAAATCACAGACCTAATAATCTGGTTAAATAAGAGGTACCACATCATTACAAATGTTATTTAAAATACGTAAGGGTTATATTATTATGACAGCTACTAAGTAGGACAGGACCAGCTCGAATGTCACACTGATGTGGGAAGGGATGTGAATTTCATAGGTTCATAGGTAGGTACTAGGCTATTGGCCCTCAGGCCTATATAAGCCTAGCTAAAAGGTACCCTGGCTTTCGCCACCCAAGGAAATTATTTTCCTGTGCTCCTGTCAAGCAGAGCCACAGAAGTAATCCCCAGGGTGAATTTCCTATCTCCCATCCAATCATTAAGATTTTTCTTGAAGAGTGCTAATGAGGAGCTTTGTTTGATATAGATTGGTAGTTTGTTCCAGAGTATGGGAAGTCTCTAGGACAGGAATCTATCCCTCCAGCATGTTCTGTTTATTGTGATGACAAGGTTTAGGTCCCTAGAGCATGTAGCTCAGAGGGATTGGGATTTCTTTAAATGCAGCATGTCCAACAGCTCTAGGTTTGACATAACTTTGCATGTTAGGCAGAGATCGCTTCTGAATAGACAATATGCAACGGAGTAAAGCTGGAGTTTTTTTAGATGGTCTGCATAGGGCATCTGTTGGAGGCCAGTAATCCTCTTTGTGAGATATTTCTGCAGCCTTTCCAGTTGTTGTAGATGTCTGGTGAGGTACATACCAAAAGGGGCATTGTACTCTATAATGGGTCTAATGAGTGACAAGTAGAGGGAGACAATGACCTCTTTTTTCCTGGATGAGAAACCTTTTGTGATTAGGTGTGCCACATAGAAGGATTTCCTGACTACTGTGGCAATGTAATTATCAAAGGAGAGACTACTGTCCACCTGTGTCCCAAGGTCTTTTATCACACTTTCATTATTAAGTAGACTACTACCACCTATGTGGTAGTTCATGGGTACAGAGTTTTTACCAAAAGGGATGACAATGCACTTTTGGGTATTGAGCTTGAGGCCATGGCTTTGACAACAGGCATCTGTCTCAGTGAGGCCCTTTTGTAGGATGTCCACATCGTTAGGCATTTTGATTATGGCTCCTAGTTTGCAGTCATCTGCGAACTTCATTAGCCAAAGACCTTCTGTGTTAGCCTGTACTTCAGAGAAGTAGATACCAAACAGGAGAGGACCCAGGACTGAACCCTGTGGTACTCCACTTGTCACTTGTCTAAAGTTGGATTTGGAGTCTGCTACTTTCACAATGTGGGTTCTGTCAGTGAGCCTGTTAGCAACCCATCTTGTGACATAGGGATTTATACCTAGTTTAGTGAGTTTATCTATAAGTCCAGAGTGGGGGATGGTGTTGAATGCCTTGACAAGATCTAGATAGGCTGTGTGAACCACCTTACCCTCATCTACGGCTTTGGTGACCGTTTCAGAGAAGTCTATCAGGTTTAGGAGACATGATCTGCCTTTTACAAATCCAAACTGGATGGGGTCCAGAGTTTGGAGATTACCAATGATATTGTTATACGTTCCATGATGATACGTCCCATAGCCTTGCAGACCAGGCTCATCAGGCTAATGGGGTGGCAGTTCCCGGGGTCCGTGGTGGCTCTCCCTTTTGTGGAGTGGGATAACCATCACTGTGCACCATTCAGTGGGCACAAAGCCTGAGGTGAGGCTATGACTGAACATGGTACTTAGATGGGGTGCCAGTTCATTCTGTAGTTCATGTAGAATGCAGCCTGGGATGTTGGCAGGTCCCATGGATGCTGTGTTCTTGGCTTTTGAGAGTGTGTTTTTTACCTGTGCAGCCATGATTACAGGAACTTTGCATCCTTCTGGTATAGAGATGGGCCCTTTAGGGGATGAGAGGGGGGTAAAGTTAGCACTTAACCTATCTGCTAGGATGTTGGCAATATCAGTTGGTTTTGTACATTTAATGCCATTATGCTGTAACTCAGAGCAGATCTGAGTGTTGCCATTGAGATTCTTGATATAGCTATAGAATGCTTTGTGGTTGTCTTTAGAATCAGTGGTGATTTTGTTTTTGTAACTAGCTTTGGAGGATTTTATGAGGGATCTCAGCTTCTTACTGAGGTTGACCAGGGAGTTCCTCCAATCATGGGATTTTACTCTTTTTTGCAACAGTTTCTTTCTTCTGTTGTAGAGTTTGTTTATGGCAGGGGACCACCAGATTGGCTTCCTTTTTTTTGGAGGATAGTATCTTGGTTCTGTTAGGGATTGCATGATCCATACACTCGTGTAAGTGCTTATAAAGTGCATTTGTGTAGGATTCAGCAGTCGTACCTCTTATTGTCCGTCTGGATGGGTGTTGTGAAGTTTGCCACTTCTGCCTTAAGAAGCGTGAAGTTGGCTTTGGAGACATTTTTTACGGTGGTTTCCCTAATGGGGTTGGGGGTGGGATGTGGATGCTTAGGATGATTAGCTTCTGGTCGGATCTGACCAACGAGGAACTGACCTCTGGTGTGGAACACTGGTTACTCATGTTGGTAATGACCAGGTGTAGGATATTGCTGCCCCTGGTGGGGGTGTGGATAATTTGATCCAAGGCATTGCAATTTATGAATTCCAGAAAATGTTGAGCACAAGAGTTGGTACACGAGTAGTTTTCCCAGTTAATGGTAGGGTAGTTGAAATCGCCCATTATTAGGGTGTTAGGTTGTATCCTAATATTTTCCAGTGTATGAAGAAATGAGGAGTGAGAATCCTGGGGCATGGTGGGGGATCTGTAGCAAACTACAATTTGGATTGCGGTCTTGCCTAGAGTTAGTTGTACTTGGATAATCTCAGATGCATTATGCTGAGCAACTAGCCTGGAGGTGTGGATATCCTTAATGAATATGGACACGCCTCTGCCTCTAGTGTTTCGGTCCAGGTTAGGTGGCCGAAAACTGTGGTATGAATTATAGCCTGGTAATGCAGGGGTGCTCTCTGGAGCCTTAAACCAGGTCTTTGTCACTGCACAGATGATGTTCTCCATTTTCAGGTGTGCATTAAGTGAGTGCATTTTGAGGTTTAGACTTCTAACATTGAGTAGCATTACCCTCAGATTTTGCTTGCTTGTACCTGTTATGGTGGTGAATTTGTCATTTGAACCTTGCCTAAAAAAGGCACTATAGGGGTGGCAAGAGCCTTAGCCAGTATCTGGAGTCCCAAGGGTGACAGGTGCAGGCCATCTCTGGCAAAGCATTGCAGTTTGTCGATCATGTCATCCCAGGCAGACAGATAGTGGATCCCCCTTAGAATGACACTAGAAGTTTAGCCAATTTTTGAAGTCAATCATTTTGTCCTTGTACTGTGGTATCATTCTTGGTGATGGCAGGATGTTACTCAGGGCTAGTGTCATACCTGTCTGGGCTACAAGATCAGACAGCTCCTCTATGTCTCTTTTCATGTAGTCCAGGGAGGTATGTCTCAGGTCATTCACACCAACATGAATGATGACAGAGTCATATTTGTACTTGCTATGGAGTGACCTGAGTGCATGCATTATGTGGCGGATCCTGGCACCCAACAGGCAGCTAACAGTAACTTTCTCCTTTTTTAGCCTGTTGAGTGGAATATTAGTGTGCCTGACTATAAAATCACTTATGACTACAGTGTTGGGTACGTTGTTATGCCTTATGGGCTGTGGTTGAGTGGCACACTGAGTTTGTGGGCTATGTATCATTTGGGTTGTGTTAGGGGGGTGAAGGTTGCTTGCATTTCTGCTTTGGAGGTCCCTGTTGCTTGGGCAGATTTTTATTGAGAGCCTCCGTGAATGTAGGTGTGTGTTTTGTGTTTCTATGTGTGTGTTTTATTGGTGTAGGTTTTGAGGGTCTATGTGATGAGTGTGGTGTGGTGCAAGTGTTTACCTTTTCCTCTTGACTGTCTAGTCCAGTCTTGGGTGAAGAGAGCTTTGCTTCCATTTTGTATATAAGTGCATCTCTCAGAGGTTGTACTGTTGGGTGGTAGGAGGAGAGGGTTGTCTGTATATGTGAAGCAATTGCTGCATTGCCCCAAGATGCCCAAATTCATCAGGTAGACAGAGGAAAACACTGGGAGTTCACCCTTAGACATGCCTGGATAGGTGCTTATTTATTAAGTACTAAAAACTGTTTTCATCTAGACAAGTGAGAAACATTGAGTGCTGTAGTAATTTGTAGCTTATTTAGTGCTTACAATGAGTTCTGAACAAGTGCTGAGCTCAAAGAAACAGATTTGAGTGCTGAAACTAAAAAGCTGGCTAGTTCTAAGAAACAAAATTAAGCTAGAAGGCTTCCCTCCAACACAAAAAGGCTTGGGGGCTCAGAAGCTTACAAACAGTCCTGGATACAGCAAATCTGTATCTGGACTAGACTACTTACAGGAAAGGCAAGAAACAAGCTTAGAAAATTTTTTTTTTTGTAAAGTGGAAAGGGGAAAGGGGAGCAGAAACTAAGTAGGTTGGCCTTCTCAAATGTTCTCCCTGGATTAGGTAGAATGAGGTAATGACACTAGACTGGGAGGAGTGTCCCAGATCAAATTTACAGTAGGAGTGCGTAACTGCAAAGGCACCAAGTATAAGAACATGATACCAATAGGGGGGATGGGAAACAATATGATACACTCCTTGGCAAGAAATCAGAACAAAAAACCCAAACAGTAGACAAATGTAGACAATTTCCAGTTAATACCTCACACACAGTGAAACTAGCTAGAAAAGTATGCTGCGGACAATAAAAGTGCTATAAATAACTCATAAAAATAAGCAAAAAACAGGATACTTAATGTTATATATTACAGATCCAAGTTTGCTCAGTGCCCTTCCTCCGATTAGCTCAGTGTGAAATGGCAGAAACACTCACAAGTTAACTTCTTAGGTAACAAAAAGTTGAAACCTGAAACAATTTAAAAAAAAAGCTTGAAAAAACCAATGAGGTCCTTACTCCAAGCCGTAGTCCAGGTAACCCCAGTAGCCAATGACCTTAAACAATCCCCTCTCACTGAATGCAGTATGGCTTTGGCTAACCTAAGATGGCCTTGCACATATGCTCAGACACACAGCCTCCACAAACAACTAGACCCAAAACACAAGCCTGAATATGGACAATGCTACAAATACCCACACTACTTAGGTAGAAGAAACTGCAGAAATGTTTATCACAGCAGAAAATCAGCAGTGAGCCTTTAAATGTAAGTTTTAAACAGATAAAGGAGCAAGTAGACTCTAGACAAAGCTTTTAACTGCAAACAACATGTGTACCAATAACACTTTATTTTACAGCACAATAAACCACTCCCTTGCCTGATAAAAAGTATATATATATATATATATATATATATATATATATATATATATATATATATATATATATATATATTTAGAAAGCTTTTGAGGAACTATTACTCTATTTTTGTTTTACTTGGATCACCTCTCTGTGTACTTAATAAAGGATTTTCGACTGAAAACAGACTGCCTGCCTTGCTTGGATTACTTTTGAATATTTAGTAATTCTGTACAATTATATATTTTTTATTATTATTATTATTATTTTTTTTTTTTACTAAAGACGAGTTTAAGTTCACTACTTCTACTACTTTTGTCTGATCTGATTAATATACAGTGATTAACTAGAGATATATGGACTGAAAATCTTCCACACAGAAAAGTTTCTTACACTGTCTTGTAGTACTAAGGGATGCAAGTTTTTAGGACTGATGGATGTGGGTTTTTTGGACTGCTGGATGTGGGTTTGTAGGATGCTGGCTGTGAGTTTCTAAATCTACTGGATATGGGTTTGTAGAACTACTGAAAGCAGGTTTATAGGACTACTGGATGTGAGTTTGTAGGACAACTGGATGCAGGTTTGTAGGACTACTGGATGTGGGTTTGTAAGACTGCTGAATGTGAGTTTGTTGGACTACTGGATGCAGATTTGTAGGACTACTGGATGTGGGTTTGTAAGGTCTATGTTAAATCATCGAACACTTAAAAAACAGAACGATGATTTATCGAACCCATGTAAGCAGAAGCTTACAATCTTGAATGCTTAGAACAGCAATTTTTTCCAAGGGAAAAAATCATTGTTCCACACTATTTTTGTTTCACTTGGATCGCTTGTCTGTGTACTT
The DNA here is from genome assembly GCF_019279795.1 of Protopterus annectens. Taxonomy (NCBI): domain Eukaryota; kingdom Metazoa; phylum Chordata; order Ceratodontiformes; family Protopteridae; genus Protopterus; species Protopterus annectens. Next base: position 1,262,110,646 of record NC_056747.1, on the reverse strand, counting down.
AATAAAGGATTTTCGACTGGAAACAGACTGCCTGCCTTGCTTGGATTACTTTCAAATACTTAGTAATGCTGTACAATTATATATTTTCTATTATTATTTTTTGTTTTGTTTTGTTTTGAGTTAAGACGAGTTTAAGTTCGCTACTTCTACTACTATTGTCTGATCTGATTAATATACAGTGATTAACTAGAAATATATGGACTGAAAATCTTCCACACAGAGAAGTTTCTTACACTGTCTTGTTTTTGGACCCACTACACTTTAGTGGGTTGTTTTGTGACTTCGGGGGTACCACGGAGGTTACTTGTTTCTTGTAGTACTAAAGGATGCAAGTTTTTAGGACTGCTGGATTTGGGTGTTTTTGGACTGCTGGATGTGAGTTTGTAAGATGCTGGCTTTGAGTTTGTAGATAGGTTCACAGGTTCATAGATAGGTGCTAGGATATCTGCCCGAAGGAATTTATAAGCCTAGCCAGAATGTGTTGGCTTTCGCCACCCCCTTAGATTAGTTCCCTGTGCCTCTGTCCAGCAGAGCCACTGAAGTGATCCCATCCACTCGTCAAGGTTTCTTTTGAAGAGTGTTAGCGAGGAGCTCTGCCTAATGTAGATTGGAATCTTGTTCCAAAGCATGGGAAGTCTCTGGGACAGGAATATATCCCTCCAGCATGTCCTATTTATTGTTGTTGTGAGGTTTAAATCCCTAGAGCATGCGGCTCGAGGGGATAAGATTTTCTTTAGGTGGAGCATGTCCATCAATTCTGGGTTAGACATGGCCTTGTATGTCAGGCAGAGATCATCTCTGAGTAGGCGGTATGCAACCGAGTACAGCTGGAGTTTCTTCAATCGAGCTGCATAGGGCATCTGTTTGGGGCCAGTGATCCTCTTGGTGAGGTACTGCTGTAGTCTTTCCAGCTGTTGGAGGTGTCTTGTAAGGTACATCCCAAATGGGGCATTGTACTCTATGATGGGTCTGATGAGTGATGAGTAGAGGGGCATAATTACCTCTTCTGATCTGGATGCGAACCCTTTTGTGATTAGGTGGGCCACGTAGAAGGATTTTCTAACCACTTTGGCAATGTGATTATCAAAAGTGAGATTACTATCTACTTGGGTCCCCAGATCCCTTATTATGTCTTCCATATTTAGTGGACTACCACCTATGTGGTAGTTTGTGGGTACTTTGTTATTTCCAAAGGGGATGACTATGCACTTTTTGGCATTTAGCTTGAGGTCATGATTTTGAAACCAGGTATCCGTCTCAGTGAGACCCTTTTGGAGGATGTTTGTGTCAGACGGAGAGTCAATTATAGCCCCTAGTTTTCAGTCGTTTGTGAACTTGGTCAGCCATAGTCCTCCTTTGCTTGCCTGTACCTCTGATAAGTATATGCCAAACAGGAGATTCGCATTCCGTAGTCCAACAAAGATTAGATTAGATCTACTGGATATGGGTTTATAGAACTACTGGATGAATGTTTGTAGAACTACTGGATGTGAGTTTGAAGGACTACTGGATGCAGGTTTGTAGGACTACTGGATGTGGGTTTGTTGGACTACTGAATGCGAGTTTGTTGGACTACTGGAAGCAGGTTTGTAGGACTACTGTATGTGAGTTTTTTAGGATTACTGGATGTGGGTTTGTAGGACTACTGGATGTGGGTTTGTAGGACTGCTGAATGTGAGTTTGTTGGACTACTGGATGTGTGTTTGTAGGACTACTGGATGTGGGTTTGTAGGACTACTTGATGCAGGTTTGTAGGACTACTGGATGTGGGTGTGTAGGACTATTGGATGTGGGATTGCAGGACGACTGGATATGAGCTTGTAGGACTACTGGATGGGGCTTTGTAGGTCTACTGGTTGCAGGTTTGTAGGACTACTGGATTATGTTTGTGGGACTACTGGATGTGGGGCTGTAGGACTACTGGATGTGGGTTTGCAGGACTAATGGATGTGGGTTTGTAGGACTTCCTGATGTGGGTTTGTTGGACTACTGTATGTGGGATTGTAGGACTAATGGATGTGAGTTTTTTAGGACTACTGGATGCAGGTTTGTAGGACTACTGGATGTGGGTTTGTAGGTCTACTGGATGCAGGTTTGTAGAACTACTGGATTCTGTTTGTGGGACTACTGGATGTGGGGTTGTAGGACTACTGGATGTGGGTTTGCAGGACTACTTGATGCAGGTTTGTAGGTTACTGGATGTGGGTTTGTAGGACTACTGGATGTGGGATTGCAGGATGACTGGATACAAGCTTGTAGGACTACTGGATGGGGGGTTGTAGGTCTACTGGATGCAGATTTGTAGAACTACTGGATTTTGTTTGTGGGACTACTGGATGTGGGGTTGTAGGACTACTGGATGTGGGTTTGCAGGACTACTGGATGAGGGTTTGTAGAACTACTGGATGTGGGTTTTTAGGACTACTGGAATCTGTTTGTGGGACTACCAGATGTGGGTGTATAGGACTACCATATGTGGGTTTGTAGGACTACTGGATGCTGTTTGTAGGACTACTGGATGTGGCTTTGTAGGACTACTGGATGCTGTTTGCAGGACTACTGGATGAAGATTTGTAGGACTACTGGATGTGGGTTTGTTGGACTACTGGATGCTGTTTTGTAGGACGACTGGATGTGGGTTTGTAGGACTAATTGGTTTAGGTTTGTAGGACTTCTGGATGCGGGTTTGTATGACTACTGGATGTTGTTTGCAGGACTATTGAATGCGGGTTTGTAGGACTACTGGATGCTGTTTTGTAGGACTACTGGATGTGGGTTTGTAGGACTACTGGGTTCAGGTTTGTAGGACTGCTGGATGTGTGTTTGTAGGACTACTGGATGGAGGTTTGTAGAACTACTGGACTGTGGTATTTAGGACTACTGGATGGGGGTTTGTAGGAATCCTGGATGTTGTTTGTAGGACTACTGGATGTGAGTTTGTAGGACCACTGGATGTGGGGTTGTAGGACTACTGGATGTGGGGTTGGAGGATTACTGGATGCTGTTTGTAGGACTACTTGAAAGGAGGATTGTAGAATGACTGGATGTGGGTTAGTCAGACATCAGGAATTGAGTTTGTTTGACTACTGGATGTGGGTTTGTAGGGCTACTGGATGCAAGTTTTGCAGGACTACTGTATGCAGGTTTGTAGGACTACTTGATGGGTGTTTGTAGGATTACTAGATGTGGGTGTGTAGGACTACTGGATAAGGGTTTGTAGAACTACTGGATGCAGGTTTGTAGGATTATGTGATGGGTGTTTGTAGGACTACTGGATGCAGGAGCATTGGACTTCTGGATGGGGAGGTTGTATGGCTACTGGATGCAGGAATGTTGGAATACTGGATGCTGTTTGCAGGACTAATGGATGTAGGTTTGTTGGACTACTGGATCGGCTTTTGTAAGACTACTGGATGGGGAGTTTGTTGGACTCCTGGATGCTGTTTGTAGGACTAGTAGATGCGGGTTTGTAGGACTACTGGATATGGCGTTTTAGGACTACTGGATGCGGGTTTGTAGGACTACTGGATGGGAAGTTGGACTACTGGATAAGGGTTTGTAGGACTATTGGTTGTGGGTTTGTAGGGCTACTGGATATGGTTTGTAGGACTACTGGATGTGGATTTGTAGAACTACTGTATGTGGGTTGTTGGACTACTGGATGTAGGTTTGTAGGACTACTGCATGCGGATTTGTAGGACTACTTAATGTGAATTTGTAGGACTACTGGATGCTGGTTTGTAGTACTAAGGGATTCAAATTTTTAGGACTGTTGGATGTGGGTTTTTTGGACTGCTGGATGTGGGTTTGTAGGATGCTGGCTGTGAGTTTTTAGATCTACTGGATATGGGTTTGTAGGACTACTGGATACAGGTTTATAGGATGACTGGAAGTGAGTTTGTAGGACCACTGGATGCAGGTTTGTAGGACTACTGAATGTGGGTTTGTAGGACTACTGGACAGAGGTTTGTAGGACTACTGGATGTGGGTTTGTAAGACTACTGGATACTGTTTGCAAAACTACCAGATGTAGGTTTGTAGTAGTACTGAAATCAGGTTTATAGGACTGCATGATGGGGGTTTGTAGGACTACTGGATGCAGGTTTGTAGGATTACTGGATGTGGGTTTTTAGGACTAATGGATTTGGGTGTGTAGGACTACTGGATGTTGTTTGTAGGACTACTGGATGTGAGGTTATAGGACTACTGGAAATGGGGTTGTAGGACTACTGGATGTGGGGTTGGAGGATTACTGGATGCTGTTTGAAGGACTTCTTGAAAGGAGGGTTGTAGGACTACTGGATGTGAGTTAGTAGGACATCTGCAATTAAGTTTGTTGGACTACTGAATGTGGGTTTGTAGGACTACTGGACGCAAGTTTTGTAGGACTAATGGATGCAGGTTTGTTGGACTACTGGATGGATGTTTGTAGGACTACTAGATGCAAGTTTGTAGGACTACTGGATGCAGGTTTGTAGGACTACTGGATGGGTGTTTCTAAAACTATTGGATGCAGGTTTGTCAGACTACTGGATGTGGGCTTTTAGGACTACTCTGTGCAGCTTTGTAGTACTGCTGGATGTGGATTTGTAGGACTACTGGATGCACGTTTGTAGGGCTACTAGATGTGGGTTTGAAGGACTACTGGATAAGGCTTTGTAGGACTACTGGATGCAGGTTTGTAGGACTATTAGATGCAAGTTTGTAGGTCTACTGGATGAGGGTTTGTAGGACTCCTGAATGCTGGATGTGAGTTTGTAAGACTACTGGACATGGGGTTGTAGGACTACTAGATGCAAGTTGGAGGATTACTGGATGCTGTTTGTAGGACTACTTGAAAGTAGGGTTGTAGGACTACTGGATGTGGGTTAGTAGGACATCTGGAATCGAGCTTGTTGGACTACTGGATATGGGTTTGTAGGACTACTGGATGCAAGTTTTATTGGATTACTGGATGGAGGTTTGTAGGACCACTGGATGGGTGTTTGTAGGACTACTGGATGCCGATTTGTCAGACTACTGGATGCTGTTTTTAGGATGACTGGAAGTGGGTTTGTCAGACTAGTGGATATGGGTTTGTAAGACTACTGAAAGGGGATTTGTTAGACTCCTGGATGCTGTTTGTAGGATTACTGGATGCGGGTTTGTTTGACTACTGGATGCAAGTTTGTAGGTCTACTAAATGTGGGTTTGTAGGACTACTGGATAAGGGTTTGTAGGTCTACTGGATGCACGTTTGTAGGACTACTGGATACAGGTTTGTAGGACTACTGGATGGGTGTTTGTAGGATGGCTGGATGCAGGAATGTTGGACTACTAGATGCTGTTTGTAGGACTACTAGATGTGGGTTTGAAGGACTACTGGATAAGAGTTTGTAGGACTACTGGATCCAAGTTTGTAGGTCTACTGAATGAAGGTTTGTAGGACAACTAGATGGATGTTTGTAGGACTAGTGGATGCAGGAATGTCGGAGTACTGGATGCTGTTTGTAGGACTACTGGATGTAGGTTTGTCGGACTACTGGATGAGGGTTTGTTGGACTTCTGGATGCTGTTTGTTGTACTACTGGATACGTGTTTGTAGGACTTCTGGATGTGGGTTTGTAGGACTACTGGATGCAAGTTTGTAGGACTAGTAGATGTGGATTTGTAGGACTACTGGATGGGGGTTTATAGGACTCCTGGATGTTGTTTGTAGGACTAGTAGATGTGGGTTTGTAAGACTACTGGACATTGGGTTGTAGGACTACTGGACATGGGGTTGTAAGACTACTGGATGTGGGCTTGGAGGATTACTGGATGCTGTTTTTAGGACTACTTGAAAGGAGGGTTGTAGGACTACTGGTTGTGGGTTAGTAGGGCATCTGGAATTGAGTTTGTTGGGCTACTGGATGTGGGTTTGTAGGACTAGTAGATGGAAGTTTTGTAGGATTACTGGATGCAGGTTTGTAGGACTACTGGATGGGTCTTTGTAAGACTACTGGATGCAGGTTTGTCAAACTACTGGATGCTGTTTGTAGGATGACTGGATGTAGGTTTGTCAGAGTAGCAGATGGGGGATTGTAGGACTACTGCATGGGGGTTTGTTGCACTCCTGGATGCTGTTTGTAGGACTATTGAATGCAGGTTTGTTGGACTACTGGATGCAAGTTTGTAGGACTACTAAATATGGGTTTGTAGGACTACTGGATGCAAGTTTGTCGGACTACTGGATGTGGGTTTGAAGGACTATTGGATAAGGGTTTGTAAGAATACTGGATGCAAGTTTGTAGGACAACTAGATGCAGGTTTGTAGGACTACTGGATGGGTGTTTGTAGGACTACTGGATGCAGGAATGTCAGACTACTGGATGCTGTTTGTAGTACTACTGGATGTAGGTTTGTTGGACTACTGAATGGGGGTTTGTAGGACTGCTGTATGGGGGTTTGTTGGACTCCTGGATGCTGTTTGTAGGACTACTGGATGCGGGTTTGCAGGACTACTGGATGCAAGTTTGTAGGACTACTAGATGTGCATTTGTAGGACTACTTGATAAGAGTTTGTAGGACTACTGGATGCAGGTTTGTAGGACTACTGGATGCAGGATTGTAAAACTACTGGATGGGTGTTTGTAGGACTACTGGATGCAGGAGTGTCAGACTACTGGATGCTGTTTGTAGGACTACTGGATGTAGGTTTGTCGGACTACTGGATGGGGGTTTGTAGGACTACTGGATGGGGGTTTGTTGAACTCCTGGATGCTTCTTGTAAGACTTCTGCATGTAGGTTTGTCGGACTACTGGATCGGGGTTTGTAGGACTACTGGATAGGGATTTGTAGGACTACTTGATGTGGGCTTGTAGGACTACTTGATGTGGATTTGTAGGACTACTGGATGCTGGTTTGTGAGACTACTGGATGGGTGTTTGTAGGACTACTGGATGCAGGAATGTTGGACTACTGGATGCTGTTTGTAGGACTACTGGATGCAGGTTTGTTGGACTACTGGATGGGGGTTTATAGAACTGCTGGATGGGGGTTTGTTGGACTTCTGGATACTGTTTGTAGGACTACAGGATGATGGTTTGCAGGACTACTGGATGCAAGTTTGTAGGACTACTAGATGTGCGTTTGTAGGACTACTGGATAAGAGTTTGTAAGACTACTGGATGCAGGTTTCTAGGACTACTGGATGCATGATTGTAGGACTACTGGATGGGTGTTTGTAGGACTACTGGATGCAGGAGTGTCAGACTTCTGGATGCTGTTTGTATGACTACTGGATGTAGGTTTTTTGGACTACTAGATCGGGGTTTGTAAGACTACTGGATGGGGGTTTGTTGAACTCCTGGATGCTGTTTGTAGGACTTCTGCATGTAGATTTGTCAGACTACTGGATCGGGGTTTGTAGGACTACTGGATGGGGATTTGTTGGACTACTGGATGCTGTATGTAGGACTACTGGATGCGGGTTTGTATGTCTACTGGATGCGGGTTTGTAGGACTACCGGATGCTGTTTGTAAGACTACTGGATGCGGGTTTGTAGGACTACTGGATGGGGAGTTGTAAGACTACTGGATAAGGGTTTGTAGGTCTACTAGATGTGGGTTTGTAGGACTACTGGATATGGTTTGTAGGACTACTGGATGCTGTTTGTAGGACTACTGGATATGAGTTTGTTAGACTACTGGATGTGGATTTGTAGAACTACAGTATGTGGGTTGTAGGACTACTGAATGCAGGTTTGTAGGACTACTGGATGTGGTTTTGTAGGACTACTTAATGTGAATTTGCAGGACTACTGGATACTGGCTTGTTGTACTAAAGGTGCATGTTTTTAGGACTGCTGGATGCAGGGTTTTTTGGACTGCTGGATGTGAGTTTGTAGGATGCTGGCTGTGAGTTTGTAGATCCACTGGATATGGGTTTGTAGAGCTACTGGATGCAGTTTTTTAGGACTACTGGATGTGAGTTTATAATAATTGCTGGAACTTGTGTTCTGAGAGACTGCCTTACATATTATCTGCAATTATACAGAGCTGAGTATATATTTTTTGGTTATAGAGTTTAATTGTTGCTTAGATCTGCATTGAAACTGTTGTCTCACTGTTCTGAGAGACTGATCGGCAAATATACAGAGCTGAGAATATTTTTTTGGTTTTAAAGTTTGTACTGTTAGTTTTTGCTTAGATCTCTGTTGAAACTGTTTTCCCCACCCACCCCCATTTTCTGCTGTCTCTTCAGTTGACATAGTAACAGCTGCATTCAAATTGCTGGAACCTGTGTTCTGAGAGACTGCCTTACATATTATCTGCAATTATACAGAGCTGAGTATATATTTTTTGGTTATAGAGTTTAATTGTTGCTTAGATCTGTGTTGAAACTGTTGTCTCACTGTTCTGAGAGACTGATCAGCAAATATACAGAGCTGAGAATATTTTTGGTTTTAAAGTTTGTACTGTTAGTTTTTGCTTAGATCTCTGTTGAAACTGTTTTCCCCACCCCACCCCCATTTTCTGCTGTCTCTTCAGTTGACATAGTAACAGCTGCATTCAAATTGCTGGAACCTGTGTTCTGAGAGACTGCCTTACATATTATCTGCAATTATACAGAGCTGAGTATATATTTTTTTGGTTATAGAGTTTAATTGTTGCTTAGATCTGTGTTGAAACTGTTGTCTCACTGTTCTGAGAGACTGATCAGCAAATATACAGAGCTGAGAATTTTTTTTGGTTTTAAAGTTTGTACTGTTAGTTTTTGCTTAAATCTCTGTTGAAACTGTTTTCCCCACCCCACCCCCATTTTCTGCTGTCTCTTCAGTTGACATAGTAACAGCTGCATTCAAATTGCTGGAACCTGTGTTCTGAGAGACTGCCTTACATATTATCTGCAATTATACAGAGCTGAGTATATATTTTTTGGTTATAGAGTTTAATTGTTGCTTAGATCTGTGTTGAAACTGTTGTCTCACTGTTCTGAGAGACTGATCGGCAAATATACAGAGCTGAGAATATTTTTTTGGTTTTAAAGTTTGTACTGCTAGTTGTGCTTAGATCTCTGTTGAAACTGTTTTCCCCACCACACTCCCATTTTCTGCTGTCTCTTCAGTTGATATAGTAATAGCTGCATTCAAATTGCTGGAACCTGTGTTCTGAGAGGCTGCCTTACATATTATCTGCAATTATACAGAGCTGAGTATATATTTTTTCGTTATAGAGTTTAATTGTCGCTTATATCTGTGTTGAAACTGTTGTCTCACTGTTCTGAGAGACTGATCGGCAAATATACAGAGCTGAGAATATTTTTTTTGTTTTTAAAGTTTGTACTGTTAATTTTTGCTTAGATCTCTGTTGAAACTGTTTTGTCCTACACACCCTCCCTATTTTTGTTTTGTAGTTTAAATTTGGTGGCTTTTGCAGTTGCCCGCCCCACTGTAGATTTGATCTGGGACACTCCCCCGTCCCATCTCTTTAACACATTCTACCTAATAAACTCTTTCTGCACTTGCTTTTGGTCCTTTTTAATTTAATTGCATTTTTAAACTGTGTTTGGTCTAATATTGCTGTATACTCAAGTGTGCTAGCTTGCACTGCATGTGAATTGTTTTTTACTACTGTTTTTGCTACTTTTCTGTAAAAAAAAAAAAAAAAAACTGTAAGCCTGTTTCCTACCTTTCCTGTAACTAGTGTTCCAGATACAGATTTGCTGTATCCAGGACTGCATGTAAGCTTCTGAGTCCCCCAAGCCTTTCTGTGTTAGAGGGAAGCCTTCTAGCTTATCAGTGGGAGTGGTAAGCACTAGGTAACCTGTCTACCACATAAGTAGTGGTTCTGGCCCAGAATTTGTAGTTATTGGCAGTTTGGGCAATCTCTTCCATCTCTCTCAACTTTCTGATTTGAAAGCCTGTATTTGCACTTGTTTCTGTCCTGTAGCTCATCTAGTGCAGATACAGATTCTTAGTTTTAGCACTTAAATTTGCTTGTTCATGCTCAGCACTTGTTCAGAACTTGTAAGCACTAAATAAGCTACTAATTACTATAGCACTCTATCTTCCTCATTACCTAGAGGAAAACAGTTTTTGTACTTACTTTTCTCACTTGCTTAGAGAAAAACAGCTCTTGTACTCACTTTCCTCACTTATCTAGAGGAAAAACCCTGCAACTCTCTTTTTGCGTAGTCTTGCACACAGAGCAGTGCCGGGCAGCGCCAGTTAGCTGGGGTATACTATTCCCGGCCCCACAAATTCTGCACTGTAAATTTTCCCTTAGAACTAGGCAAGCCTCAACTCAAGTGCTTCAGATCAGCTGCTCTTATTGCAGCACTTGCAAAACAGAAATCAGCACTTGTCCTAATCTCCTAGACAGCACTATTATTCTCCAAATTTCCTAGACAGCGCTATTATAATATAGCATAAGACCCTTGATCGTCCGCAGGACTTAAGTTCAATTTACTCTTCAAAGCATGTCCAGAGGTCAGCTTCAGGTGTACTCTCCAGTTCATCTGGTGGAATTGGGCATCCTGAGGCAGTGTCACAACTGCCTCATGTATACAGACAACCCTCTCCTCTTACCTCTAGACACAAACACTTGTGAAAGATGCAAATACACAGCCAGACTGGAGGCTAAGCGCTCTCAACCCATGATTGTAACAGACAGTCAAGAGGATAAGGGACACACTTGCATCACACCACCTGTCACACATGAATCTACAAAACAAGCACTGGCAAAACATACGCATAAATGCACAAAAACATATTCGGAGGCACTAGGTACCAATCTGAAAAAGAAACAGTGCCCTCCAAAGCAGACAAGCAAGCAACCTGCACCCCAAACACAAGCCAGAAAACACATAATTCACCTCAGCAGTGTGCCTCACAACAGCCCTTAAGGCAAAACACCATACCTAACACGCTAGTAATAGGAGACTCTATAGTAAGGCACACGGATGTTCCACTCACCAGGCTGAACAAGGAGAAGGTTACTGTCAGCTGCCTGTCGGGTGCTCAGATCTGCCACATAAGACAGGCACTTAGGTCACTCCAGAACAAGTACAAGTATGACGCTGTCATTGTACATGTTGGTGTGAATGATCCAAGACGTACCTCCCTGGACTACATGAAAAGAGACATTGAGGAGCTCTCTGATCATGTAGCCCAAGCTGGTATGACCCTGACCTTGAGTAGCTTACTACCTTCACCTAGAATGATACCATAATACAAAGACAAAATGATCAATTTCAACAATTGGCTAAGCTTCTGGTGTCATTCTAAGGGGATCCAGTGTCTGTCTTCCTGGGATGACATGATAGACAAGCCTCGCTGTTTTGCCAGAGATGGGTTGCACCTGTCACCCCTAGGTTTTCGAATACTGGCCAAGGCTCTTGCCATCCCCATAGTGCCTTTTTTTAGGCAAGGCTCAAAGGACAAACTAACCACCGTAACCAGCACAGGTAACCAAAAACCTAAGGATGATGCTACTCAACGCCAGAAGTCTCAACTTCAAAATCAACACACTTGAGGCTCTCCTCAGCATGGAGAAAATCGATGTTTGTGCAGTGACTGAAACCTGGTTCAAGGCTCAAGAGAGCACCCCAGCACTGCCAGGTTACAATTCATATCATACCTTCCAGCCTCAGTTACCAGATCGCAGTACAAAGGGTGGAGGTGTATCCATATTCATCAAGGATACCCATATCTCCAGGTTAGTAGCGCAGCATGATGCCCCAGAGATCATCCATGCGCAACTATCAGCAGGCAAAACCACATTTCAAGTCGTAGCCAGTTATAGATCGCCCACCATGTCCCAAGATGCTCACTCTGCATTCCTTGAGACATTGGAAAATATAAAGGTCCTACCCAACACCATAATCTTGGGTGATTTCAACTACCCTGGTATAGTCTGGGCAAACTACCAATGTTCCAACTCCTATGCTCAGCGATTCATAGAATTTATAAATTCAAATGCCCTTGAACAACTAGTATGTTCCCCCACTAGAGGGGACAACATGGGTGCCCATTGTACCACATCCATTATCACCCCCTCCTTGGTCAGATCCGACCACAAACTGATAACCCTGGACATCCTCACTCCTCCACCTCCCCCAATCAAAGAAACCACAGTCAAAAAATCTTTCCAAAGCAAACTTCAAACTACTTGCATCCGAAGTGGAAAGCTTCACTATTCCCTTGCAGAAGGATAATGATATCCAGGATGTTGAATCCTACACCAAGGCACTCTATATGCATCTTCAGGATTGCATGGACCGTGCTATCCCAAATAAAACCAAGACCCCTTCCTCAAGTAAGAAGAAACCAGTCTGGTGGACCCCGGCCATAAGCAAACTTTACAATAAAAGGAGGAGACTTGTACAAAAAAAGGCCAAATCTCAAGTAGAAAAATCATCCCTGATCAGCATTAGTAAGAAATTGAGGGCCCTCATCAAATCAACTAAAGCTAATTTTGAAAAGAAAGTTGCCAAGGATGCCAAGGATAACCATAAGGCCTTCTATGGCTACGTCAAAAACCTAAATGGCAACGCTCAGGTCTTTTTCTGAGCTAGTACAAAATGAAACAAAATACACTGACCCTTCTGACATTGCCAACATCTTGGCTGACAGGTTCAGTGCAAATTCCCCCCCACCCCCACCACCTACAGGGCCTATTACCATTCTAGGGGATTGTGTAAGTCCAATTATTACTGATACGTTGGTTAACAAGGCTCTATCTAAAGCTAAAAACACTGCCTCCATAGGATCAGATGGTGTCGCAGGCTGTGTCATACGCGAGCTCCAAAAGGAATTAACCCCGCATCTTAATACCCTGTTCAGTCTCAGCTTCTCCACAGGATATGTGCCCATAGAATGGCGCACGGCAATGGTGGTCCCACTTCACAAGGGTGGGGCCACAACTGACCCTGGGAACTACCGACCAATAAGCCTGACCAGTCTGATCTGTAAGGCTATGGAGCGAATCGTTATGGAACTCATAAATGGAGAAATTGGGAACCTCCAGTCACTGGACCCCACACAGTTCGGCTTCGTCAAGGGCAGATCATGCCTCCTGAACCTGGTGGATTTCTTTGAGACAGTTACTCAGGCTATAGATAAGGGAAAGGAGGTACACATGGCTTACCTTGACCTTGCTAAAGCATTTGACACCATTCCCCATTCAGGTATTATTGATAAGCTCACCAGCCTGGGCATCAACCCTTATGTCACAAGATGGATCGCAAACTGGCTCTCAGACAGATCCCATAAAGTAAGAGTAGCGGGATCTATGTCCGAATCCAGACCAGTAATGAGTGGTGTGCCTCAGGGCTCTGTCCTGGGGCCCCTCCTGTTTGGCATATACTTCTCAGAAGTACAGGCAAGCACAGAAGGTCTGTGACTGACTAAGTTTGCAGACGACTGCAAACTGGGTGCTATAATAGAGTCTCCGGCCGACATGGAGATCCTCCAGAAGGGCCTAAATGAGACTGATGCATGGTGTCAAAGCCATGGTCTCAAGCTAAATGCAAAAAAATGCATAGTAATCCCCTTTGGAAAAACCAGAGTACCATAAACTACAACATAGGAGGTAATCCCCTGAAATCTGAAGAAGAAATAAGGGATCTAGGGACCCAAGTAGATAGTCAGCTTTCCTTTGATGACCATGTTGCCAAAGTGGTTAGAAAATCCTTCTATGTGACCCATCTGATCACAAAAGGGTTTGCATCAAGATCTAAGGATCTAATGGTGCCCCTCTACTCTTCCCTCATCGACCCATTATTGAGTACAATGCACCAATTGGAATGTACCTGGCTAGACATCTCCAGCAGCTGGAGAGGCCACAAAGGTACCTAACCAAGAGGATTACTGGCCTCAAACAGTTGCCCTATGCAGCACGATTGAAAAAGCTAAGACTGTTCTCTGTTGCATACCGCTTTCTCAGAGGCGATCTCTGTCTAACGTACAGAGCCATGTCCAACCCAGAATTGTTGAACATGCTCCATCTTAGCAAAACCAAATCTACTCGAGCTACATGCTCTAGGGATATAAACCTCAGCACAACAATGAATAGAACATGCTGGAGGAATAGATTCCCTTCGCAGAGACTTCCCTTACTATGGAACAGGGTCCTGATCTACATAAGACAGAGCCCCTCACTATCACTCTTCAAGAGGAACCTTGATGAGTGGATGGGTAACAGAAAGTTCACACCGGGGATCACACCAACAGCACTACTAGATAGGGGCCAAGGGTACTAGCTGCTAGTACAAGGGTCTAGGGAACTATTAAAGGGGCAGTGAATACTGCAAAACGTGGCTGGGCTAATATATGCCTTTGGGCAGATAGCCCAGTACCAACCTATGAACCTGTAAGACTATTGGATACTGTTTGCAGGACTACTGGATGCGGGTTTGTAGGACTACTTGATGTAGGTTTGTAGCAATACTAGATGTGGGTTTGTAGGACTACTGGATGTGGATTTGTAGGACTATTGGATAGGGGTTTGTAAGACTACTTGATGTGGGCTTGTAGGACTACTTGTGGATTTGTAGTATTACTGGATGCAGGTTTGTGGGACTACTGGATGAGGGTTTGTAGGACTACTGGATACTGTTTGCAGGACTGCTATATGTAGGTTTGTAGGACAACTGGATGCAGGTTTATAGGACTACAGGATGGGGGGCTTGTAGGACTACGGGATGCAGGTTTGTAGGAATGCTGGATGCAGGTTTGTAGGTCTGCTGGATGCTGCTGGTAGGACTACTGGATGTGGGTTTGCAGGATGATTGGATGTGTGTTTGCAGGACTACTGGATGGGGGTTTGTAGGACTTTGAATGCAGGTTTGTAGGATTACTGGATTCTGTTTGTGGGACTACTGGATGTGGGTTTGTTATACTACTGGATGTGGGTTTGTAGGGCTACCAGATGTGGGTTTGTAGGACTACTTGATGTGGGTTTGTAGGACTAATAGATGTGGGTTTGTAGGACTACTGGATGCTGTTTGTAGGACTACTGGATGCAGGTCTCTAGGACTACTGGGGGGGGGGGGGTTGTAGGACTACTGGGTGTGGGTCTGTAGGACTACCGGATGAGGGTTTGTAGGACTACTGGATGCTGTTTGTAGGACTACTGGATGGGGGGTGGGGGTTTGTAGGACTACTGGATATGGTTTGTATGACTACTGGATGCGGATTTGTAGGACTACTGGATCTGTGTTTGTAGGACTACTGGATGTTGTTTGAAGGACTACTGGATGTGGGTTTGTATGACTACTCAATATAGCTTGTAGGACTACTGTTTGCTGTTTGTAGGACTGCTGGATTTGGATTTGTAGGACTACTGGATGCTCTTTGTAGGACTACTGGATAAGGGTTTGTAGGACTACTGGATGCGGGTTGTAGGACTACTGGGTGTGGGTTTGTAGGACTACTGGATGCTGTTTCTAAGACTACTGGGTGTGGGTTTTTGTAGGACTACTGAATGGGGAGTTGTAGGTCTACTGGATAAGGGTTTGCAGGACTACTGGGTGCGGATTTGTAGGACTACTGGATATGCTTTTTTGGAGGACTACTGGATAAGGGTTTGTAGGACTACTGGATGTGGGCTTGTAGGAGTACTGGATATAGTTTGCAGGACTTATTGATGCTGTTTGTAGGACTACTGGATGTGAGTTTGTTAAACTACGTGATGTGGGTTTGTAGAACTACTGTATGTGGGTTGTAGGACTACTGGATGGGGGGTTGTAGGACTCCTGGATTTGTTTGCAAAAATACTGGATGTGAGTTTGTAGGACTATTGGACATGTGGTTGTAGGACTACAGTACATGGGGTTATAGGACTACTGGATGTGGGGTTGGAGGATTACTTGCTGCTGTTTGTAGGACTACTTGAAAAAATGGTTGTAGGACTACTGGATGTGGGTTAGTAGGACATCTGGAATCGAGTTTGTTGGACTACTGGATGTGGGTTTGTAGGACTACAGGATATGGGTTTGTAGGACTACTGGATGTGGGTTTGTAGGAGTACTGGATATTGTTTGTAGGACTAATGGATATGAGTTTGTTAAACTACTGGATGCGGGTTTGTAGAACTTCTGTATGTGGGTTGTAGGACTACTGGATGGGGGTTTGTAGGACTTCTGGATTTTGTTTGTAAAACTACTGGATGTGAGTTTTAGGACTACCGGACATGGGGTTGTAGGACGACTGGACATGGGCTTGTAGGACTACTGGATGCGAGGTTGGAGGATTACTGGATGCTGTGTGTAGGACTACTTGAAAAAATAGTTGTAGGACTACTGCATGCGGGTTAGTATGACATCTGCATTCAAGTTTGTTGGACTACTGGATGTGAGTTTGTAGGACTCCTGGATGGGTGTTTGTAGGATTACTGGATGCAGGTTTGTCAGACTAGTGGATGCTGTTTGTAGGACAACTGGATGTAGGTTTGTCAGACTAGTGGATAGGGGGTTGCAGGACTACTGGATGGGGGGTTGTTGGACTCCTGGATGCTGTTTGCAGGACTACTGAATGTGGGTTTGTAGGCGTACTGGTTTCAAGTTTGTAGGACTTCTAGATGTGGGTTTGAAGGACTACTGGATAAGGATTTTTAGGACTACTGGATTCAAGTTTGTAGAACAACTAGATGTGGGTTTGAAGGACTACTGGATGCAGGTTTGTAGGACTACTGGATGCAAATTTGTAGGACTACTAGATGCAGGTTTGTAGGACTACTGGATGGGTATTTGTAGGACTACTGGATGCAGGAATATCGGACTACTGGATGCTGTTTGTAGGACTACTGCATGTAGGTTTGTTGGGCTCCAGGATACTGTTTGTAGGACTACTAAATGTGGGTTTGTAGGACTACTGGATGCAGGTTTGTAGGACTACTGGATGCGGGTTTGTAGGACAATTGGATGTAGGTTTGTAGGACTCTTGAATGCTGTTTGTAGGACTACTGGATGCAGGTTTGTAGGACTACTGGATGCAAGTTTGTAGGACTACTAGATGTGGATTTGTAGGACTACTGGATAAGGGTTTGTAGGACTACTGGATGCAGGTTTGTAGGACTACTGGATGTAGGATTGTAGGACTACTGGATGGGTGTTTGTAGGACTACTGGATGCAGGAGTGTTGGACTACTGAATGTTGCTTGTAGGACTACTGGATGTAAGTTTGTAGGACTCCTGGATGCAGAATTGTAGGACTACTGCATGGGTGTTTGCAGGACTACTGGATGCATGAGTGTCAGACTACTGGATGCTGTTTGTAGGACTACTGGATGTAGGTTTGTTGGACTACTGGATGCGAGTTTGTAGGTCTACTGGATGTGGGTTTGTAGGACTACTGGATGCGGGTTTCTAGGACTACTGTATGGTGAGTTGTAGGACCACTGGATAAGGGTTTGTAGGACTACCAGATCTGGGTTTGTAGGACTACTGGATATGGTTTGTAGGACTACTGGATGCTGTTTGTAAGACTACTGGATGTGAGTTTTTTAGACTATTGGATGTGGATGTGTAGAACTACTGTATGTGGGTTGTAGGACTACTGAATGCAGGTTTGTAGGACTACTGGATGCAGGATTGTAAGACTACTGGATGCGAGTTTGTAGGACTACTGGATATAGGTTTGTAGGACTCCTGGATGCTGTTTGTAGGACTACTGAATGTGGGTTTGTAGGACTACTGGATGCTGCTTGTAGGACTACTGGATAAGGGTTTGTAGGACTACTGGATAAGGGTTTGTAGGACTACTGGATGTAGGTTTGTAGGACTCCTGGATGCTGTTTGTAAGACTACTGGATGCGGGTTTGTAGGACTACTGGATGCAAGTTTGTAGGACTACTGGATGCAGGTTTGTAGGGCTACTGGATGCAGGATAGTTGGACTACTGGATGGGTGTTTGTAAGACTACTGGATGCAGGAGTGTCGGACTACTGAATAGTGTTTGTAGGACTACTGGATGTAGGTTTGTCGGACTACTGGATGCAAGTTTGTAGGTCTACTGGATGTGAGTTTGTAGGACTATTGGATGCTGTTTGTAGGACTACTGGATGTGGGTTTGTAGGACTTCTAGATGTTAGTTTGAAGGACTACTGGATAAGGATTTTTAGGACTACTGGATGCAAGTTTGTAGGACTACTAGATGTGGGTTTGAAGGACTACTGGATGCAGGTTTGTAGGACTACTGGATGCAAATTTGTAGGACTACTAGATGCAAGTTTGTAGGACTACTGGATGGGTATCTGTAGGACTACTGGATGCAGGAATATCGGACTACTGGATGCTGTTTGTAGGACTACTTCATGTAGGTTTGTTGGGCTCCTGGATGCTGTTTGTAGGACTACTAGATGTTGGTTTGTAGGACTACTGGATGCAGGTTTGTAAGACTACTGGATGCGGGTTTGTAGGACAATTGGATGTAGGTTTGCAGGACTCCTGAATGCTGTTTGCAGGACTACTGGATGCAGGTTTGTAGGACTACTGGATGCAAGTTTGTAGGACTACTAGATGTGGGTTTGTAGGACTACTGGATAAGGGTTTGTAGGACTACTGGATGCAGGTTTGTAGGACTACTGGATGTAGGATTGTAGGACTACTGGATGGGTGTTTGTAGGACTACTGGATGCAGGAGTGTTGGACTACTGGATGTTGCTTGTAGGACTACTGGATGTAAGTTTGTAGGACTACTGGATGCAGGATTGTAGGACTACTGCATGGGTGTTTGCAGGACTACTCGATGCATGAGTGTCAGACTACTGGATGCTGTTTGTAGGACTACTGGATGTAGGTTTGTCGGACTACTGGATGCGAGTTTGTAGGTCTACTGGATGTGGGTTTGTAGGACTACTGGATGCGGGTTTCTAGGACTACTGTATGGTGAGTTGTAGGACCACTGGATAAGGGTTTGTAGGACTACCAGATCTGGGTTTGTAGGACAACTGGATATGGTTTGTAGGACTACTGGATGCTGTTTGTAAGACTACTGGATATGAGTTTGTTAGACTATTGGATGTGGATTTGTAGAACTACTGTATGTGGGTTGTAGGACTACTGAATGCAGGTTTGTAGGACTACTGGATGCAGGATTGTAAGACTACTGGATGCGAGTTTGTAGGACTACTGGATATAGGTTTTTAGGACTCCTGGATGCTGTTTGTAGGACTACTGAATGCGGGTTTGTAGGACTACTGGATGCTGCTTGTAGGACTACTGGATAAGGGTTTGTAGGACTACTGGATAAGGGTTTGTAGGACTACTGGATGTAGGTTTGTAGGACTCCTGGATGCTGTTGGTAAGACTACTGGATGCGGGTTTGTAGGGCTACTGGATGCAGGATAGTTGGACTACTGGATGGGTGCTTGTAAGACTACTGGATGCAGGAGTGTTGGACTACTGAATAATGTTTGTAGGACTACTGGATGTAGGTTTGTCGGACTACTGGATGCAAGTTTGTAGGTCTACTGGATGTGAGTTTGCAGGACTTCTAGATGTGGGTTTGAAGGACTACTGGATAAGGATTTTTAGGACTACTGGATGCAAGTTTGTAGGACTACTAGATGTGGGTTTGAAGGACTACTGGATGCAGGTTTGTAGGACTACTGGATGCAAATTTGTAGGACTACTAGATGCAGGTTTGTAGGACTACTGGATGGGTATCTGTAGGACTACTGGATGCAGGAATATCGGACTACTGGATGCTGTTTGTAGGACTACTGCATGTAGGTTTGTTGGGCTCCTGGATGCTGTTTGTAGGACTACTAGATCTGGGTTTGTAGGACTACTGGATGCAGGTTTGTAAGACTACTGGATGCGGGTTTGTAGGACAATTGGATGTAGGTTTGCAGGACTCCTGAATGCTGTTTGTAGGACTACTGGATGCAGGTTTGTAGGACTACTGGATGCAAGTTTTTAGGACTACTAGATGTGGGTTTGTAGGACTACTGGATAAGGGTTTGTAGGACTACTGGATGCAGGTTTGTAGGACTACTGGATGTAGGATTGTAGGACTACTGGATGTGGGTTTGTAGGACTACTAGATACTGTTTGCAGGACTACTATATGTAGGTTTGTAGGACTACTGGGTGCAGGTTTGTAGGACTGCAGGATGGGGGTTTGTAGGACTACTGGATGTAGGTTTGTAGGACTGCTGGGTGCAGGTTTGTAGGACTGCTGGATGCTGTTGGTAAGACTACTAGATATGGGTTTGCAGGATGATTGGATGCATGTTTGTAGGACTACTGGATGGGGGGTTGTAAGACTATGAATGCATGTTTGTAGGACTACTGGATTCTGTTTGTGGGACTACCAGATGTGGGTTTGTCAGACTACTGAATGTGGGTTCGTAGGAATAGCAGATGTGGGTTAGTAGGACTACTGGATGTGGGTTTGTAGGACTAATGGATGTGGGTTTGTAGGCCTACTGGATGCTGTTAGTAGGACTACTGGATGCAGGTCTCTAGGACTACTGGATGGGGGATTGTAGGACTACTGTGTGTGGGTTTGTAGGACTACCGGATGAGGGTCTGTAGGACTACTGGATGGTGTTTGTAGGACTACTGAATGCTGTTTGTAGGACTACTGGATGGGGGGTTGTAGGACTACTAGATATGGTTTGTAGGACTAATGGATGCGGTTTTGTAGGACTACTGGATCTGAGTTTGTAGGACTACTGGATGTTTTTTGCAGGACTACTGGATGTGGTTTTGTAGGACTATTGGATATGGTTTGTAGGACTACTGGATGCTTTTTCTAGGACTACTGGATGTGGGTTTGTAGGACTACTGGATGCTGTTTATAGGACTACTGGATAAGGGTTTCTAGGACTATTGGATGTGGGTTGTAGGACTACTGGGTGTGGGTGTGTAGGACTACTGGATGCTGTTTGTAGGACTACTAGGTGAGGGTTTTTGTAGGACTACTGGATGGGGGTGTTGTAGGGCTACTGGATAAGGGTTTGTAGGACTACTGGGTGCGGGTTTGTAGGGCTACTGGATATGGTTTGTAGGACTACTGGATGTTTGTTTGTAGGACTACCGGATGTGGGTTTGTAGGAGTACTGGATATAGTTTGTAGGACTTCTTGATGCTGTTTGTAGGACTACTGGATGTGAGTTTGTTAAACTACTGGATGCGGGGTTGTATAGCTACTGTATGTGGGTTGTAGGACTACTGATTGGGGGTTTGTAGGACTCCTGGATTTTGTTTTCAAAACTACTGGATGTGAGTTTGTAGGACTACTGGAAATGGGTTGTAGGACTACTGGACATGGGGTTGTAGGACTACTGGATGCAGAGTTGGAGAATTACTGGATGCTGTTTGTAGGACTACTTGAAAAAATGGTTGTAGGACTACTGGATGTGGGTTAGTAGGGCATCTGGATTCGGGATTGTTGGACTACTGGATGTGGGTTTGTAGGAATATTGGATGGAGGTTTTGTAGGATTACTCGATGCAGTTTTGTAGGACAACTGGATTGGTGTTTGTAGGACTACTGGATGCAGGTTTGTCAGACTAGTGGATGCTGTTTGTAAGATGACTGGATGTAGGTTTCTCAGACTAGTGGATCGGGGTTTGCAGGACTACTGGATGGTTCATAGGTTCATAGATTCATAGGTTCATAGATTAGTACTAGGCTAACTGCCCTTGCGAGCCATTTTAAGCCCAGCCAATTATCCCTTGTGAGACTCAGACCCTGCACCTTGTGTTTGTAAGGCAAACACCTTAACCATTAGGCCACCCTCCCAACCCCTCAGAGCCCATACATGTCAAGCAGAGTGCCTGTTTGGCCCTCTTCAGAAGGAACCTTGATAATTGGATGGGAGAGGGGACGTTCATCCTGGGGATCATGTCGGTTGCCCTGCTAGACAGGGGTCCAGGGAAGTAAATAGTGTGGGAAGAAATAGCCAGGGAATTGTTATGGCTAGGCTAGGGTGGGGGTTTGTTGGACTTCTGGATGCTGTTTATCAAACTACTGAATGCGGGTTTGTAGGACTAGTGGATGTGAGTTTGTAGTTTCATAGGTTGGTACTAGGCTATCAGCCCTAGGGCCTATACAAGCCTAGCCATAACAATTCCCTGGCTATTTCTTCCCACACTATTTACTTCCCTGGACCCCTGTCTAGCAGGGCAACCGACATGATCCCCGGGATGAACGTCCCCTCTCCCATCCAATTATCAAGGTTCCTTTTGAAGAGGTCCAAACAGGCACTCTGCTTGACATGTATGGGCAATCTATTCCAGAGTCTGGGGAGTCTCTGTGTCAAGAACCTATCCCTCCAGCATGTTTTGTTTATTGTGATGATAAGGTTTAGATCCCTGGAACGTGTGGCTCTGAGGGATTGGGATTTCTTTAAGTGTAGCATGTCCAACAGCTCTGGGTTTGACATGGCCTTGTATGTTAAGCAGAGATCGCCTCTGAGTAGACAATATGCAACAGAGTATAGCTGGAGTTTTTTAAGGCGGTCAGCGTAGGGCATCTGCTTTAGGCCTGTGATTCTTTTAGTGAGGTATTTATGCAGCCTTTCCAGTTGTTGCAGATGTTTTGAGAGGTACATACTAAACTGGGCATTGTATTCTATAATGGGTCTAATGAGGGATGAGTACAGTGGGACAATGACCTCCTTTTTTCTGGATGAAAAGCCCTTAGTGATGAGGTGTGCCACATAGAAGGATTTCCTGACTGTTGTGGCGATGTGGTTATCGAAGGTGAGACCACTGTCCACCTGTGTCCCTAAGTCTCTTATCACACGTTCGGTGTTTAGTGTACTGCCACCTATATGGTAATTCACGGGTACATGTTTTTTCCCAAAGGGGATAACTATACATTTCTTGGCATTGAGCTTGAGCCCATGGCTCTGGCCCCAAGCATCTGTTTCTGTAAGGCCCTTTTTTATAGTATCCACATCATTTGGGGATTCAATAATGGCTCCCAGTTTGCAGTCATCTGCGTACTTTGTTAGCCAGAGTCCCTTAGTGTTGGCCTGTACTTCAGAGAAGTAGATGCCAAACAAGAGCAGTCCCAGGACTGAACCCTGAGGTACTCCACCTGTCACTTGTCTGGAGCTGGATTTGGAGTCAGCTACTTTTACAGTGTGGGTTCTATCAGTAAGCCAGTTAGCAACCCATTGGGTGACATAGGGATTAATGCCCAGCTTAGTAAGTTTATTTATGATTCCAGAGTGGAGGATGGTGTCAAAGGCCTTGGCATGGTCTAGATAAGCTGTGTGGACCACCTTACCCTTGTCCATGGCTCTGGAGACTGATTTGAAGAAGTCAGTCAGGTTTAGGAGACAAGATCGGCCCTTCACAAACCCAAACTGGGTTGGGTCCAGTGTTTGAAGGTTGCCATTGTCTTTGTTTATAAGTTCCATGATAATACGCTCCATGGCCTTGCAGATAAGGCTTGTCAGACTAATGGGACGGTAGTTTCCGGGATCCAAGGTGGATCCCCCTTTGTGGATACTGGATGCTGTTTGTTGGACTACTGGATGCAAGTTTGTAGGACTACTAAATGTGGGTTTGTAGGACTACTGGATGCAAGTTTGTAGGAGTACTAGATGTGGGTTTGAAGGACTCCTGGATAAGGGTTGGTAGGACTACTGGATGCAAATTTGTAGGACTACTGGATGAAGGTTTGTAGGACAACTGGATGGATGTTTTTAGGACTACTGGATGTAGGTTTGTCGGAACTGGATGGGGGTTTGTAGGACTGCTGGGTGGGGGTTTGTTGGACTCCTGGATGTGTTTGTAGGACTACTGGATGCGGGTTTGTAGGTCTACTGGATGTGGGTTTGTAGGACTACTTGATATAGGTTTGTAGGACTACTAGATGTGTGTTTGTAGGACTACTGGATGTGGATTTGTAGGACTACTGGATAGGGCTTTGTAGGACTACTTGATGTGGGCTTGTAGGACTACTTGATGTGGATTTGTAGGGCTACTGGAAGCAGGTTTGTGAGACTACTGGATGTGGGTTTGTAGGACTACTGGATACTGTTTGCAGGACTACTATATGTAGGTTTGTAGGACTACTGGATGCAGGTTTGTAGGACTGCAGGATGGGGGTTTGTAGGACTATTGGATGCAGGTTTGTAGGACTGCTGGGTGCAGGTTTGTAGGACTGCTGGATGCTGTTGATAAGACTACTGGATATGGGTTTGCAGGATGATTGGATGCATGTTTGTAGGACTACTGGATGGGGGTTTGTAGGACTATGAATGCAGGTTTGTAGGACTACTGGATTCTGTTTGTGGGACTACCGGATGTGGGTTTGTCAGATTACTGGATGTGGGTTTGTAGGAATAGCAGATGTGGGTTTGTAGGACTACTGGATGTGGGTTTGTAGGACTAATGGATGTGGGTTTGTAGGACTACTGGATGCTGTTAGTAGGACTACTGGATGCAGGTCTCTAGGACTACTGGATTGGGGATTGTAGGACTACTGGGTGTGGGTTTGAAGGACTACTGGATGAGGGTCTGTAGGACTACTGGATGGTGTTTGTAGGACTACTGAATGCTGTTTGTAGGACTACTGGATGGGGGGGGGTTGTAGGACTACTGGATATGGTTTGTAGGACTACTGGATGCGGGTTTGTAGGACTACTGGATCTGGGTTTTTAGGACTACTGGATGCTGTTTGTAGCACTACTGGATGTAGGTTTGTAGGACTACTGGATATGGTTTGTAGGACTACTGGATGCTTTTTCTAGGACTACTGGATGTGGGTTTGTAGGACTACTGGATGCTGTTTATAGGACTACTGGATAAGGGTTTCTAGGACTACTGGATGTGGGTTGTAGGACTACTGGGTGTGGGTTTGTAAGACTACTGGATGGGGGGGGTTGTAGGACTACTGGATAAGGGTTTGTAGAACTACTGGGTGTGGGTTTGTAAGACTACTGGGTATGGTTTGTAGGAGTACTGGATATAGTTTGTAGGACTTCTTGATGCTGTTTATAGGACTACTGGATGTGAATTTGTTAAACTACTGGATGTGGGTTTGTATAACTACTGTATGTGGGTTGTAAGACTGAATAGGGGCTTTGTAAGACTCCTGGATTTTGTTTGTAAAACTACTGGATGTGAGTTTGTAGGACTACTGGACATGGGGTTGTTGGACTACTGGACATGGGGTTGTAGGACTACTGGATGTGGGGTTGGAAAATTACTGGATGCTGTTTTGTAGAACTACTTGAAAAAATGGTTGTAGGACTACTGGATGTGGGTTAGTAGGGCATCTGGATTCGAGATTGTTGGACTACTGGATGTGGGTTTGTAGGAATATTGGATGGAGGTTTTCTAGGATTACTCAATGCAGGTTTGTAGGAAAACTGGATTGGTGTTTGTAGGACTACTGGATGTAGGTTTGTCAGACTAGTGGATCAGGGTTTGCAGGACTACTGGATGGGGGTTTGTTGGACTTCTGGATGCTGTTTATCAGACTACTGAATGCGGGTTTGTAGGACTACTGGATGTGGGTTTGCAGGACTACTGGATACAAGTTTGTAGGACTACTGGATGTGGGTTTGAAGGACTACTGGATAAGGGTTGGTAGGACTATTGGATGCAAGTTTGTAGGACTACTGGATGCAGGTTTGTAGGACGACTGAATTGGTGTTTTTAGGACTACTGGATGTAGGTTTGCCGGAACTGGATGGGGTTTTGTAGGACTGCTGGGCGGGGGTTTGTTGGACTCCTGGATGTGTTTGTAGGACTACTGGATGCAGGTTTGTAGGTCTACTGGACGTGAGTTTCTAGGATTCCTGGATGCTACTTGTAGTACTACTGGATGCAGGTTTGTAGGACTACTGGATGCAAGTTTGTAGGCTTACTAGATGTGGGTTTGAAGGACTACTGGTTTAGTGTTGGTAGGACTACTAGATGCAAGTTTGTAGGACTACTGGATGCAGGTTTGTAGGATGGCTGGATGGGTGTTTTTAGGACTACTGGATGTAGGTTTGTCGGACTACAGGATGGGGGTTTGTAAGACTACTGGGTGGGGGTTTGTTGGACTCCTGGATGTGTTTGTAGGACTACTGGATGCAGGTTTGTAGGTCTACTGGATGCAAGTTTATAGGACCACTAGATGTGTAGGACTACTGGATAAGGGTTGTAGGACTACTGGATGCGTTTGTAGGACTACTGGATGCAGGATTGTAGGACTACTGGATGGGTGTTTGTAGGACTACTGGATGCAGGAGTGTCGGACTATTGGATGCTGTTTGTAGGACTACTGGATGTAGGTTTTTCAGACAATTGGCTGGGGTTTGTAGGACTAATGGATGAGGGTTGGTTGGACTCCTAGATGTTGTTTGTAGGACTTCTGGATGAGGGTTTGTAGGACAAATGGATTTGGGTTTGTAGGACTATTGGATGCTGTTTGTAGGAATACTGGATGTGGGTTTGGAGGACTACTGAATGGGGAGTTGTAGGACCACTGGATAAGGGTTTGTATGACTACGGGATGTTGGTTTGTAGGACTACTGGATATGACTTGTAGGACTACTGGATGCAGTTTGAAGGGCTACTGGATATGGGTTTGTAGAACTACTGTATGTAAGTTGTAGGATTACTGAATGCAGGTTTGTAGGACTACTGGATGTGGGTTTGTGGGACTACTGGATATGATTTGTAGGACTATTGGATGCTGTTTGTAGGACTACTGGATATGAGTTTGTTAGACTACTGGATGTGGATTTGTAGAACTACTGTATGTGGGTTGTTGGACTACTGCATGTGGATTTGTCGCACTACTTAATGTGAATTTGTAGAACTACTGGAAGTTGGCTTGCAGTACTAAAGGATGCAAGTTTTTAGGACTTCTGGATGCGGGTTTTTTTGGACTGCTGGATGTGGGTTGTAGGATGCTGACCATGAGTTTGTAGATCTTCTGGATATGGGTTTGTAGAACTACTGGATGCAGGTTTATAGGACAACTGGATGTTAGTTTGTAGGACTACTGGATACTGTTTCCAGGACTACTAGATGTAGGTTTGTAGGACTACTGGATGCAAATTTGTAGGACTGCAGGATGGGGGTTTGTTGGACTACTGGATGCAGATTTGTAGGACTACTGGATGTGATTTTTTTAGGACTACAGGATGTGCATTTGTAGGACTACTGGATGCATTATTGTAGGACTACTGGATGTGGGTTTGTAGGACTACTGGATGCTGTTTGTAGGACTACTGGATGTGGGTTTGTAGGACTACTGGATGCAGGTTTGTAGGACTGCTGGATGCTGTTGGTAGGTCTACTGGATGTGGGTTTGCAGGATGATTGGATATGTGTTTGTAGGACTACTGCATGGGGGTTTGTAGAACTATGAATGCAGGTTTGTAGGACTACTGGATTCTGTTTGTGGGACTACCAGATGTGGGTTTGTCAGACTACTGGATGTAGGTTAGTAGGACTAATGGATTCAGGTTTCTAGGACTCCTGGATGCTGTTTGTAGGACTACTGGATGTGAGTTTCTAGGACTACTAGATGTGGGTTTGTAGGACTACCAGATGTGGGTTTGTAGGACTACTGGATGTGGGTTTGTAGGACTTACTGAAGCTGGATTTGTTGGACTCCTGGATAGGCATTTGTAGGACTACTTGATGTGGATTTGTAGGACTACTGGATGCAGGTTTGTGGGACTACTGGATGTGAGTTTATAGGACTACTGGATACTGTTTCCAGGACTACTAGATGTAGGATTGTAGGACTACTGGAATCAGGTTTGTAGGACTACTGGATGTGGGTTTGTAGGACTACTGGATTTGGGATTGTAGGACTACCAGGTGTTGTTTGTAGGATTACTGGATGTGAGTTTGTAGGACTACTGGATGTGGGGTTGTAGGACTACTGGATGTGGGGTTGCAGGATTACTGGATTATGTTTGTAGGACTACTTGAAAGGAGGGTTGTAGGACTACTGGATGTGAGTTAGTAGAACATCTGCAATTAAGTTTGTTCGACTACTGAATGTGGGTTTGTAGGACTACTGAATGCAAGTTCTGTAGGACTACTGGATGCAGGATTTTAGGACTACTGGATAAGTGTTTGTAGGACTAGATGTGGGTTTGTAGAACTACTGGATAAGGGTTTGTAGGACTACTGGAAGCAAGTTTGTAGGACTACTGGATGCAGGTTTGTAGTACTACAGGATGGGTGCTTCTACGACTACTGGATGCAGGTTTGTCAGACTACTGGATGTGGGTTTGTAGGACTACTGGGTGCAGGTTTGTAGGTCTGCTGGATGTGGGTTTGTAGGACTACTGGATGCAAGTTTGTAGGACTACTAGATGTGGGTTTGAAAGACTACTGGATAAAGCCTTGTAGGACTACTGCATGCAGGTTTGTAGGACTACTAGATGCAGGTTCGTAGGACTCCTGGATGGGGGTTTGTAGGACTCCTGGATGTTGTTTGTTAAACTACTGGATGTGAGTTTGTAGGACTACTGGACATGGGGTTGTAGGACTACTGGATGCGGGGTTGGAGGACTACTGGATGCTGTTTCTAAGACTACTTGAAAGGAGGGTTGTAGGACTACTGAATGTGGGTTAGTAGGACATCTGGAATCGAGTTTGTTGGACTACTGGATGTGGGTTTGCAGGACTACTGGATGCAAGTTTTGTAGGATTATTGGATGCAGGTTTGTAGGACTACTGGATGTGTGTTTGTAGGACTACTGGATGCAGGTTTGTCAGACTACTGGGTGCTGTTCGTGGGATGACTGGATGTGGGTTTTTCGGAGTAGTGGATGGGGGGTTTTAAGACTATTGGATGGGGATTTGTTGGACTCCTGGATGCTGTTTGTAGGACTACTGGATGCCGGTTTGTTGGACTACTGGATGCAAGTTTGTAGGACTACTAAATGTGGGTTTGTAGGACTACTGGATGCAAGTTTGTAGGGTTACTAGATATGACTTTGAAGGACTACTGGAAAAGGGTTTTTAGGACTACTGGATATGGTTGGTAGGAATACTGGATGCAGGTTTGTAGGACTACTGGTTGCTGTTTGTAGTACTACTGGATGTGGGTTTGTAGGACCACTGAATATGGTTTGTAGGACTACTGGATGATGTTTGTAGGACTACTGGATGATGATTTGTAGGACTACTAGATGCTGTTTGTAGGACTACTGGATGTGGGTTTGTAGGACTACTGGATGTGGGTTTGTAGGTCTACTGGATGCTGTTTGTAGGACTACTGGATAAGGGTTTGTAGAACTACTGGATGCGGGTTGTAGGACTACTGGCTGTGGGTTTCCAGGACTACTGGATGCAGTTTGTAGGACTACTGGATGTGGGTTTGTAGGACTACTGGATGGGGGGTTGTAGGACTACTTGATAAGGGTTTGTAGGACTACTGGGTGCGGGTTTGTTGGACTACTGAATATTGTTTGTAGGACTACTGGATAAGGGTTTGTAGGACTACCAGATGAGGGTTTGTAGGACTACTGGATATGGTTTGTAGGACTACTGGATGCAATTTGTAGGACTACTGGATGTGAGTTTGTTAAACTACTGGATGCGGGTTTGTAGAACTACTGGGTGTGGGTTTGTAGGACTACTGGATGGCGGTTGTAGTACTACTTGATAAGGGTTTGTAGGATTACTGGGTGCGGGTTTGTGTGACTACTGGATATTATTTGTAGGACTACTGGATAAGGGTTTGTTGGACTACCAGATGTGGGTTTGTAGGACTACTGGATATGGTTTGTAGTACTACTGGATATTGTTTGTAGGACTACTGGATAAGGGTTTGTAGGGCTACTTGATGTGGGTTTGTAGAACTACTATATGTGGGTTGTAGGACTATTGGATGCAGGTTTGTAGGACTACTGGATGTGGATTTATAGGCTACTTATTGTGAATTTGTAGGATTACTGGATGTTGGCTTGTAGTACTAAAGGATGCAAGTTTTTAGTACTGCTGGATGTGGGTTTTTTGAACTGCTGGATGTGGGTTTGTAGGATGCTGGCTGTGAGTTTGTAGATCTACTGGATATGGGTTTGTAGACGTACTGGATGCAGGTTTATAGGACTACTGGCTGTGAGTTTGTAGGACCATTGGATGCAGGTTTGTAGGACTACTGGATGTGGGTTTGTAGGACTGCTGAATGCGAGTTTGTTGGACTACTGGATGCAGGTTTGTAGGACCACTGGGTGTGAGTTTTTTAGGAGTACTGGATGTGGGTTTGTAGGACTACTGGATGCGGGTTTGTAGGACTTCTGGATGCAAGTTTGTAGGACTAATGGATGTGGTTGTAGGACTACTGGATGCAGGTTTGTAGGACTACTGGATGTAAGTTTTTAGGACTACTGGATGTGGGTTTGCAGGACTACTGGATGTGGATTTGTAGGACTGCTGATTGCAAGTTTGTTGGACTACTGGATGTGGATTTGTAGGACTACTGGATAGGGTTTGTAGGACTACTTGATGTGGGCTTGTAGGACTACTGGATGTGAATTTTTAGGACTATGGGATAGTGTTTGCAGGACTACTAGATGTAGGTTTGTAGGACTACTGGATGCAAGTTTGTAGGACTGTAGGACGGGGGTTTGTAGGACTACTGGATGCAGGTTTGTAGGACTGCCTGATGTAGGTTTGTAGTACTATTGGATATGGGTTTGTAGGACTACTGGATATGAGTTTGTAAGACCACTGGATGTGGGTTTGTAGAACTACTGGATGCTGCTTGTAGGTCCACTGGATATGGATTTGTAGGACTACTGGATATGGGTTTGTAGGGCTTCTGGTTGTGGGTTTGTAGGGCTAATGGTTGTGGGTTTGTAGAACTGCTGGATGTGGGTTTGTAGGTCTACTGGATGTGGGTTTATGGAACTTAAAGAGGCAGATTTTTAGGACTACTGGGAGTGGGTTTGTAGGACTACTGGTAGCGGGTTTGTAGGACTACTGAATGGGGTTTTTAGAACTACTAGCATAACTAGAGTCACTTTTATTTTGTGGGAGATATATATTGAGACTCAAATGTTTTAGGTGGACATAGTTAAGTGATGCCTGGTGGGGTGATATTATGTCGATAAAAGTGACTGATCCCTGTTGCCATGTGTGCATCTGTGTATGTATGTATGCATATATGTGTGTGCATGTGTGAGTGTGTGTGTGCATGCACGCGCGTGTGCATGTGCGTGTATTTGTGTGTGTGTGTGTGTGTGTGTGTGTGTGTGTGTGTGTGTGTGTGTGTGTGTGTGTGTGTGTGTGTGTGTGTATGTGTGCATGTATGCATCCATGAAGATATGATTTCAGTGACCAAATTAGGGGGTGTTAGCTATTGTTTACTCATTTAGAGATCTAGTGTGCATTTCTATGAAATAAGTTGCATTATTTATTTTGTGGTTACATGACTGTCAGTCCACTGTTGACTTTACATCCTATTTCTGTGCTGGAAGGTATCTGACGATTTCAGTCAGTAAATGGGATAGCTGGCTGTGGCTGAAGGCAACTTATTGTCTTGTCGTTTTCCAATGTCATTTACACAGGAACAGGCTACATTTGTAAAAATAGGTTGAAATATTTTTTTTCTGACTTCTTGTGAGTACTAAATTTGAAACTACCTGCAATTGGACAGAATGTCCCTGACTTTGCTTCATGCTTTTGTGATAGCAATTATTTGAGGATTGCAGTCAATAAATGGGGGGATGGCTATGGCCAGAGTGAAATAAGGACATAGACAGGGTAATGGACCAGCCCCCCCCCCTCCTCCCCACCTGCACCTATTCCATTTTCCCATCACTTGGTTGTCTCTCCCCAATCACAATAAACATTTTTCAAACCTGTCAATGTGCATACTATCTCTTCTTTACTTTTGCAATGATTCCAGAGATTTGATTTAAAATCTTTATTTCAAATGTTATACCTCAAACAGTGATGACCATTTGCCAAACAAAACAAAAAAGTCTCACTTTAAAGAGAAACTTAACATGACAAACAATAAACTTCTCTCCCCTTGAAACTCCCATTCATTTAAATGCATCTGTGGTCAGTGTCAGATTATATGTACATTTATATCGATATACATCGCCCAAACTCAGCAATTATAGGTACATTGTTGACTGCATCCTTCTTAGATGTCTGTGTCAAAAAAGTAAATAAAAATGTACCAAAGTTACATTGCAAATTTGTTTCACACAAACACACAGTAGCCAAAGTACTCCAACTTAATTCACTTAATTCATATACATACAGGCATGCACACTAGTCCTGCAAAGCCAGATTAAAGACCATTTAAAAATGACCAGATGATAAGAGCATAAGTTACTTTCTTCCTCAAAGAGGGCCCCACCTCCACCAGCAGTTATAGCCACTTTGACATGTACTTTATTGATTTCTTTGGATGAAATAAATGAAATTGTATAAAGATCACTAGCTTCATACCATGAGATCTAGCCATGTGCAGTACAGTTTAAATAAATGTGCATTTATGATTACATAAGGGATATTAGCTACCTGGATAACATATGTCAAGTCTCTGCAGAAATAAAATTTATCTGAATAATGCCGGATTAAAGAGAACTATTACTAATGCAGAGGAATACCCCCCAGCTGTCCAGATATTCGCAGAATGTCCAGATTTTTGGCACATATTTTTGGTCTGTTCCTCATAAAATTTGTGGCTTTCTGGCAAATCACTGGGATGATCTGAGGAATGACATTTCTAAATAATGACATACATTTGAGTTTCAGACTTCAAATCCTTCAGAACATGCATGCTAAAATAAACCCTGTTACTCTATCAACTTTCTAAGTTTATAAGAACAATATTTAAAATATGTCCCTATTTTTAGGCCTTAGTCCCCCTATTTTGTCAGCTTTGCCCAGGTTTCTTGTGCTAACAGGTTGAGAGGTGTGTGCAGAGATTGCTGTTTGCAAACAAATATGCATTTCAGTGATTCATCTACAAATTCAATGTCTGCTGCTCTTGAAAAATAAATTGCATATGTTACATTTAAAACTTTGTGCTCTGGTATTCTTGCCATAACATTTCCTGAACTAGATCTGCTGTGCAATAGGGAATGGCTAGCACATGATGACAACAGGTTCATAATTACTAGGCATGCAGTCCTGGAGACCATTGAGGAGCCTAAACCAAATTCCCAATTGCTCCAAAGCACTGTTTAAACTTGCTCTGTGTCATGCAGTAAGTAAATGAAGGTGTAAGGATTCAAAACAAATCATTAACAAGTTGGAGCTTTAGTCCCCTGCTTTAATTGCCAGACTAGCAGTGTCTAACTACTTTCTGAAATGTTTTACAATCCAATATTGTAGATAAGATTGTATTACAGTAATATACAATGACTACGAAATGGATGAAGATCAGACAGTTCTGATCACCACACAGACTACATGACCCAACAAATGTCAGCCTTTTTGTAGTTAATGGGGGCTGTAAAGAAGATATTGTAAAATATATTCCTAAAATGCAGCGTGTTTAGATTACACAAATGCAGCATGTCTAGAATATATTATACAATCCAAGCATGTTAATGAATTAATTCTCACATGTAATTAATAAAGCAAAACAATGGAAGACAATATAAATGCTGCAGCAGCCAAGTCATACAACAATCATATATATTACTGCATACAACATATTATTTGGGGGGGGGGTGCTTAAATGCTTGAATAACACCTACATGAAATTTTTGACTTCCCTATATCTTCTCTGTCGTCAAGAATAGCTATCCCATCTGACATCACTGACTACAAGTCTGATATTTATTTATTTGTTTCTTTATTTATTTTACATTTGTTGACCGGGATTGTCTGACTGACCTGAAGAGCCCTTTTTCAGCAGAGGCCCGGGGAGAAAAGCTCCAACATATTAAACAATTTTCATTATAAATTAGCATTAAACAGCAATGTTCAAGATTATTACAAGGCATTAAGTAGCAATACAATGTTATACAGTGTCAATAACCAGGAGTATAGCATAACTATTTCAAGATATATAAAAAGAAATATGTCATTAAGATGAATATAGTTTTTGGGGTAAGTGGTTACAAAAACCCAGTTATATCGGGTCTATATTAAAACATCAAATGCTTAAAACAGTGAACGAGTTTCATCTACCCTTTTTCAGTGAAAGCTGAAAATGTCGACACCTCAGAACAGCAATTTCTTTCCTAGGGAAAGAAATCGCTGTTCCAACCAAAAATAAAAAAAAAACAGTAAACAGTTCCAAACACATACACACGTACCTTAACCCTAATTCTGTCTCCCCAACAAAAGTAAACAGCTGAAAACACATAAGCACGTAACTCAACCATACATCTAACACAAAAAACAAAAAAGTAAACATTTTAAAACATATGCACTTACCTTAAACCGCACCCTAACCCTAAGGTCAGTAACTGTTGCACATTTACGTAAACAGTTCCAAACACATACACGCTTACCTTAACCCTAATTCTATCCCCCCAAAACAAAAGTAAACAGCTTAAAACACATATGCACTTAACTCAACCATACATCTAATGGAAAAAAACAAGAAAGTAAATAAACACTTTCATACATATGCACTTACCTTAACCCGCACCTAACCCTAAGGTCAGTAACTGTTGCATATTCACGCTCGGGAGCTACACTGGATAAGGGAATTCCTGAGAACACATTACAGTGCAGAACACGGCAAAGCAATGAAGCGGTCAAGTGACTTCTTTCCCAGGGAAAGAATTTGCTGAACAGCTGCTTCACTGTTTTGCCTGTTCGCTCTTTAGGTGTCGATGAAAATGCATTCGACAAAATGCATTTTCGTCGTTCTGTTAGGAACCCATTTTATCATAATGTAGTTACATGAAGACAAGACAATTACAACAGAATGTTTCTCTGAGGTGATTTGCATAATAGTTTTTAGAAGACAGTAGAAACAGTGGTCAAGGAAGATTAGAGAGAGCTAATAAGAAGAGTGAGTTAAGGGCAGAAAATAGATTAAGGTATGAGAAGTAGGGGATGTTTAAGGAGGGAGAGTGCAGTGGCAGGACCAGTGACTTTTAAAGTGCTCTTTGGTGGCTGTCTTAAATTGTTTAGGATGTGTAAGGGTCCTGATTTCTAGTGGGAGCCTATTCCAAGCGATAGTCTGGTGATAGTTGTACATGTTGCGTCCAACTTTAGACTTGGGTTTGTAGATTTGTAGTAGGTCTTAGTTAGAGCTTCGGAGAGGTCTGGAGGAAGAATAATGGGAGATGAGAGGGAATAGTGCTGGGCAGTAGGAAGGCTGGCATAGGATAGAATGGATGATCTGGAGCTGAGAGAGAAGAAGCTGGTGGGGTAATTCAAGCTAGTTTAGGTGCTTTAGAGAGAGACAGTGACGGGATTTGTAGGTTTGTTGGGCAGCAAATCTAGCAACCTTGTTGTAGGTAGATTCAAGCTTGGTCAGGAGTGCTGAGTTAAGCTTTGTGAGAATTTGAGAATTGTACATTAGACTGGGTAGAAGTTCGGTAAGAGAGAGAGAGTAAGCTTGGCTTCAAAGGGATATACTTGAGGAACTGTTAATTATACTGAGTTGTTATAGCATACAGTTCTAGAGTCAACAGAACCAGATTGTGGATAAATGGGGCCCCATGCAATGTAATGCATCAGGCCCCTGCCAGCCATACCAATATCCCATTACTTGGCTGTCTCTCCCCACTTACCACAAACACTATTCAGACCTGCCCGTCTACAGCCATACCAACATCCCATTACGTGGCTGTCTCTCCCCACTTACCACAAACACTATTCAGACCTGCCCGTCTACAGCCGTACCAACATCCCATTACGTGGCTGTCTCTCCCCACTTACCACAAACACTATTCAGACCTGCCCGTCTACAGCCGTACCAACATCCCATTACGTGGCTGTCTCTCCCCACTTACCACAAACACTATTCAGACCTGCCCGTCTACATGCTATTTTCTTCTTTTCTTTTACAGTTATCACAGAGATTTGCTTTTAAATTTACAACTTTTATTTCAAATTTTACAAAAACAAAGCACTGACAGCCATTTCCTAAACAAAACAAAATACTGTCTCATTGAAAACAGTCTTAGCTTGAGAACAGTAAACGTCTGTTTCCATGAAACTCACATTTAGTGAAAATACATCTGGCAACACATTAAACTACAGGAGTAATGCTAAGATTCACACTCAAGCAGCACACAGTGAAGTAAAAATTACTGTCTATGTGAGGGGTGCAGAAATTGAAAAAATAAATGTGTAATTCATTGGCTAACAGCCTGGGACAGCCCACTGGACACAAGCATCCTTTTTCATGAGCAGCCCAGGAGTACCATCTGGTGAAATAACTCAGCAAGTCACATAAAAAATAAATGAAGGCTGAAGGAATCAAACCATGTACTACAGGAAGCAGCTCTTTTAACAGCTCGTAGCCTTACTTATCTGTACTAAGTGACAGACAAACTGTTGTACCCCAGACAAAGGGCATTTCACACCTGTATGCCTGCAAAAAACAAGCTAAATAAAAATGTATTAATAATAAAATATTAGCAAGCATTAAAGTAATATACTTCATGCTATCAGTTTAGAGCCACGGTGGTGCAGCAGTAGTGTTGTTGCCTCACAGCAAGAGGTTCTCCTGTTTGATTCTCAGCTGGAGTGCCTTCTGTGTGGAGTCTGCATGTCCTCCCCGCAGTCAAGTGGCGTTCAAAAGACATGTGTGAATGGGCGTTCCTTTGCTGAAGGATGGGCGTCGGGCTGGCAACTCGGCACCATAAAAATCTACTGCCAATCATTAGCAGACCGGAGATCTGCTGTGGCGACCCCTAACTAGGAAAAAGACAAACAACAACTTCATGCTATCAGTTTTA
Source organism: Protopterus annectens (assembly GCF_019279795.1). NCBI lineage: Eukaryota > Metazoa > Chordata > Ceratodontiformes > Protopteridae > Protopterus > Protopterus annectens. Next base: position 1,262,073,858 of record NC_056747.1, on the reverse strand, counting down.
TTAAGAACTAAATAATAAATGCAGTGTCAACATTCAACAGAACAAGGAAATCAGGGATCACGTCCAAAGAACATGGCTCATATGATGACACGTCTGTTTCTACAATCAGTTTCCTTCCTTTACACCACAACTATTGTGGTTCATAGGTACAAGTTATTAGGATTAGGATACCACAGAAGACCTTAGCCTAAATTTCCAGTTGCCCTTGTTAAGTGACTTGATCAAGGACAAGGCAGGGCATAAAGATGAGACAAAAATCAGAGATGTTCAACTGGAGATAGATAAGAGCAGAGTACTCTGAATTAAGTAAAAAGTTAACAGAACAACAGGCTTTACATCAAAATCTATGTTATGATCCAGAAAACTATGAAACTTTATGACTGACATTGACAGACTGTAATCCACAAGAATGAAAGAAAGAAAAAAAGTCAAAGGTCTGGCAGTTGCTGTGGGGTATTAAGACTCTTGACCATTATGGACAAGGTATAGGGTTTGAGTGTGAGCAATTCACCTAACTAGAAAGTCTTCCTAATTGGGGCATTACACACACATACCTTGTTTTATTGCTACAAAAAACAGATCTCCCATTCAGGAGGTTGCACAATGTGAACACGTACTTGAGATACAGCATTCATATGCTGTTCTTAAATCGTATCCCCCGCACACTGATGTAACGAACAGAGCTTTTCCTTATTCTGTACGTGCTGCTGTTATTGCACACTTGTGGGTATCTCTCAGTGAGAGCAGTTTTTAATATTTTCAAGCCAATACCAGGCCCCCAGAAGGCATTGAGCCCTAAGCAGCCACCTGTGTTGCCTAGAGCTGGATCCATCTCTAACTATGTCTAAAGGCAACTTATTCTCTTGTCATTTGCTCAGCCATTTCTGGCTTTAAAGGGACACACTGCACTTGCATGAAATATTTAATATCTGGCTACTCTTTTGTGTGTAGCAAACTTTAAAGAGTTCCCGGTTACACAGAATGTCCACGACTTTGCTACACACTTTTAGAATAACAAGAAATTGAGGATAACAGTCATTAAATTGGGGGGGGGGGGGTTGCCAGCTGTAGTCAAAGGCAACTTTCTCATTGTTTACTGAATGCAACATCTAGCTTTACAGGACTAGTGTATATTTGTATGAAATGTCAGAATATTTATTTTCTAGCTATAGGGGTGAAGGGATCACTCAGTAACTCTGTCACCATAGACTTCAATACGTTTCTTCCATGCAGTGAAGACATGGTGAGGAGGCAACTAGCAATTGGTAGTTTTGTTGTTGGAGTAATAGTACTATTCAGTTACTTATTTAATGGGGGGTTGTGTTTTGGGAAACATTGTTTTTATAAAATCAGGGCAGCTTTGCATGGAGCTTGTGTACCATAGCTTACAGTCCAGTTATATTGTGCTGTCAGAGAACGGCTTCATACTGAGCTACTGCTGCTCCTGACCGGGTGTATATTACCCGCTCGAACGTTTAGGTTAGCGAATACCTAAATGTCGACCTGGTAATATCAAAAAATGAAAACAGTCGATTTAACATAGGGAATGAATTCCCTCGGCCGCAAAAAAAAAAAGGAAGTGCGGGCTTTGCCCCCCCCCCCACTCCTACCAATGTCGGGGGCTGTGCCCCTCACTCCCCCAACTAAATATACCAACTCTGAGATCGCTCTACAGTGGGGAAAGGGGCAAAATCCGCATAATGGCCAAGGGAATTGTTTTCCTGTGTTAAAATGGCCATTCAACGTTTAGGTATTCGCTAACTTAAACATTTGATCAGGTAATAGGAACCCTCAAAAAACAAGTAATCTCCGTGGTATCCCCGAAGTCTCAAAACAACCCACTAAAGTGTAGTGGGTCTAAAAACAAAACAGTGCAAGAAACTTCTCTGTGTGGAAGATTTTCAGTCCATATATTTCTAGTTAATCACTGTATAGTAATCAGATCAGACAATAGTAGTAGAAGTAGCGAACGTAAACTCGTCAAGTCAAAAAGTAATAATAGAAAATATATAATTCTACAGCATTACTAAGTATTCGAAAGTAATCCAAGCAAGGCAGGCCGTCTGTTTCCAGTCTGTGTACTTAATAAAGGATTTTTGACACACAGAGAAGTTTCTTACACTGTTTTGTAATAGGAACCCTCCTGACCTGCTGGAGAACACAAGTTGTAGCACATGCCACTGGAGGATGAAAATACTGAGCTTCCAGAGGGTGGGAATTGCACTTGGGTACCTCTGCTGATGTACTGTTACAGAATGAGACCCATAAAACTGCAGTTAGCAGTACAGTTATCCGACTGAACAATGGAAGCCATACTGAGGTGCTTACTGCCATTGTGGAATTGATGTCACATGACTCAGTGCCATAATGGCTTCTGTTTCTATTCAAAGTCTATGTATGTGTTATAAAAAAAAAAAGTTGCAGCAGCCAGGTTGCACATGTACTATGGATAAATCATGGACAGACTGTATCATTTGCAGCTGATACAGTCGACCATGCAAGCAGTCATATTGTCTCCTGATACTGCAATTAGTAATTTGTTTTCTTTTTTTCTGCTTTCACCATTTGGACAATCTTCAATCAATAAAGTAATCTGCCCTGCTTTCTTCACCTAGCAATAATGTTCTTCCATAAAACTGCTACAAATCATCTTTGACAGTTCAGATCCGAGGACCTCTATCATGGTGGATGAAAGCTGCTCTATTCTGCTTGTAACTGCTGCCTAGATTACTCCAGGAAGGATACCATTGTGGATCAAAATGCAAGTAGGAAACATCAGTAAAATAAAGAGAAGGGAAGTAAACAGAATGCATTATGGCAGGCAACATTACTCACAATCTTTAAAGTGGACAGTGAAACAGCAGTGGTCAGAAGAGAGATTGTCATGGATATTCTACAAGCATGGTGTTTTGCAAATATCTTGATTGAGAAACTGGACGATCCTAAAGTTTCAGTAGTGGATAGAAAAGTATGTAGAGGAAATTATTGCACTGTCACAATCAAATAGTTTGTGTCACTGTATCTTAGAAAGTTGGAGGAACACCTGGAAGCAGACATTTGTATTGTTATACAAGGAAAACCACTGGCAGTTGTGTGTGATGAAAACACAGATAGCAGTGCACGTTGCATTATAAATGTTATATTTGTACTCCAGGGAGGTAAGTTACACATGGCCAACTACACAGAGGTCTCAGCTGTGAATCACACAACAGTAGGTCAAGCTGTGCTGAAATTACTGCAAAACTTCAGTGTTGCCCCATAAAATATGACTTCCTTTGTGAGTGACAGCATACATTATATGATTAAAAACATTAAGGAAATGTTTCATGAAGTGCTAGGAGACCATGTTATGCATGTTCCTTGCTGGCTTCATGTGTTGTCCTTGTAGATGATACATGGGTTCACTATTTCAAAACTGTTAACTAATTTGTGGCACTCGTGAACTATGTTTTCCAGCAGTCTCCAAAACAAAAAGTGAGCATGTAGCTTTTCTTGAAGACCTTGGACTTGACAGACCCTACATTGCATTACCACCTGTGCCATTGCTAATGAGATGGAATAGATGGTTTGCAGCTCTGTAGAATTATGTACATCTGCAGTACCTGTGGGATTTCTTCTTGAAGATGACAAATGCAACATCCATGGAACCAGCTATGGACCTTTCTGTATGACCGGCATTCAAATCTTGAAATCTAGCTGAGTTTCATCTTGAAAACCTCATCAGACTTGATCACAGTCATCAAAAACCATGCATTTTAAGGACAGCCATCTGTAGTCAATACATACATCATGCCAATGTCACTTCAGAGCCATCATTAAGTTGAGAAAACAAAAACTACAGGTTTGGGAAGAAAACTTATAAATCTCTTCATCTGCATTGGCTACAGGTCAAGGAAGATGACATCCACCTGTTAGGCCTGCATTTTAGGTCAACCTAGAGAAATTGGACAAGCATCTTCATAGCAACCCTTCTGTTCTTTTCTTAAAGGCCTGCAGAATCTTAAGCACATATAATTTACCACAATTTAGTAATAATTAACTGAATCCTGCCAGCACGCCCATTTTTAAAATGGGTAATCCAGGTCAATCTCTGAAGGCCTGGGAAGTGTATGTCCATCACAATGTGCAGGAGCAACCACCACTGTCCTCATTTGACTTGTGCAAGTACTGGGTTCAAAGGTTGTGCAGATCCCATCACTGTCTGAAACTGCACTTAGAGCTGTGTGGATTCCAGCTAACAGTGCTGAGGTTGAACACTCATTCTCTGCAGATGGACAGGTATTAAGTGATCAACATTGAAATCTTACTGTCGGCAACATGAAACTGCTAACTATGCTGCTGTTCAACTACAGCAGTAATAAACAGCAGGACTGTGCAGCCATCTAGTTCCTTCGGGAGGATGGATATAATGTAGATGTGGGAAGCTGGTATAATGATTAAGGTGTTTACCTTACAGGCACAAAGTGCAGAGTTTGATTCTTACATGGGGTAGTTGGTTAGGTTTAAAATAGCCCACAAGGACAATTAGCCTCATACTAGTCTATGAACCTGTAATGCACTAGACTAAATTGTGAAAGTGTGTTTTAAATGTGTGTTTACATGCATTCATGCACCTGAACAAACATTCATGTTTGCTTATCTGTGTACAGTTTCTTTTTTTCTTTTTGGTGTTAAACTTCTGATTTGTAAATATTTTGATTTAATTAAAGATTATTTTTGCTTGATCAGCCACTGTGCGATTTGTTAATACATTTCCTGTTTTACAATATGGTTCTGTTTAAGAAACTCTTGCCCTCACCTTACATATTAATGGTTAGCTTGCATGGAATGCTTTATGTGTGGTTACTATAGAGGATCTTTAAGGGAGACCATTCATAGATGAAAGGTCTGAGATTAGTTCACATGTTGGGAGGCCTTATAGGTAGATGAGCCACGTAATCCGGCTGGTATTCTTTCTGGAGTAAAGCAAATACAAGTCCTTGATCATGTAGGTCCTTATGTCCCATTTACTTTCATTGCACAGCCCAACCATAATACACCTGGTGATAGGCATAGGAATGAAGTAATCATACTGTTTTAACTCAACTCATATTTCAAGGATCAAGAGAGACAGAGAAAATGTCAAAACCTAAAGAGTGATTGCTGTTATTGACAGGTCTCAGCAGTTACTCTAGGGCATTGGTGATGCTTAGTCTCTGAGAAAAAGTAGGTTTTGGGGTGCCAGTAAAAAAACAATCCTTCCAACTACAACCTGATTCATATTTTGCCCCTGTGGAGCAGACCATCAGCTGCCACTGGTGCCCTTTCTTAATCTTAGACACTGGAAGTCACTCCTGCACCCCCCAAGGCCTAATACTAAACCCTTCCATAGCCTGTGAGGAGACTGAGGCATCCCTGTGCAGTATCATACTCATGGCCATTGGGATTTACATTTGTATACCCTACCCATATCCCCACTCCAGTGCTGTAAGGCCATTACAGCCAAGAACATCTGTCTGCATGTGCCCCCATTTGACAACCAAATACTTTCAGCTTCATCAGTGAAACATATCAAAATTAAGGGCAAATGATGACTGTCTAACCCAGCTTGTCTAACCAAGACCTCATCTAGTGACTAGTGTTGAGGAGTTAATGCTACTTAACCAGAAGCTTCTGAGTTGCCTTTATGCAAGGTGGTACTAGAAACAAAATAAAAACTGTCTGAAAAAAAAATGTTCTTTGTAGAGTGGAGAATGGATGTTGATGCAGTGGGTTAATTAACCTGCTTATGTTATTCTGGGTTTAATTTCTTCACTATGCAGTTGCAATCTGTGCTTCAAAGCAAGTCATTTAACAGCAGGTTACTCTAAAAAGAGGCGCATATGCCTAATAGTTATCTAGCCATGTCAATAACCAAATAATTTGAAAAAATGTTAATTACATTTTGTACGTCTTATGCTTCCCTTCTGAGGAATGAGTATTACACAACAACATCATGTTAAAAGGACTAAAGTACTGAGAATCTTAACTCTTAGTCTGAAGTTCTCATCTCCACAATAAGATTTATTGCCCATAGCAGGCATTTATTTATACTTACAAAGCAGTCCTAGTAGTGGAAAATATTTACTTTAACTGCAGCCGTAATGCTCTGCTCATTTGTTGCTAGACTACAAATGCCAAGAGTGGAGTCTGAAACACCTTTATGCGTAAAAAAGTGGAATTGAGAAGTGCAGTAGTGAGCATTTTACTGGAAAGCCAGTCAATTAGCACCTTGCATTATGTGTATAGTGTCTTAAATGTCAGTAAGTGGACACGTGTAACAACTAAAACCAAAGAGCAAAATCACCTAGGCAGTCAGTACTAGCATGAATGACAAAGGAGTCCAAGCTGATAGCTTCGTTTATTGTTCTAAAGCAACAGATAACCAAATAAGTGCAAAACCTGCTAATGTGATGGGTTCATTGCCTAGCATGTACCTCTCCTATGTGGGAGGTTGGCATAACGGCTAAGGTGTTTACCTTACAAGCATTTGTTGCCTCTATTTTGCTGTCTTATCAGAGGCTTGTATTAGAACATTCATTGCTAGTCTCTTCCATTCTCAGACGTAGTTAGAACTTAAGGCGTTATCTCCATGTATTCTCTCTGCAGTTTTGCCATTATCTCTTATATCTTAGTGTAACTATCTATTTTACATGTTAGGACCTACTTCCAATCGTTCCTTTCACTTGGGCAGTAACAGTTACTAGTAGTACATTAAATGGGGTCAGATATGTCATAGTCTAAAATGTTTGTTTCTACTGTACCTCTCCTCTGCTGCGGGTAAGCAAGTACTTGACAGTGAATACCTTTAAAAACTTAACATATTAGCTTCTTAAAATGTCATGTGGTGATATTTATGAGATGTTGCTTTAGATTCCCTCACATTCCGATTGATATTGATTGGCTGTGATGGTCCCGATTATTAATGGTGGTCATAGTGGTTGTACTGCTGTTTACTTACATTTACCCTTTCCATTCTGGGATTGTGACCTCATAATTGTGGAGAGGTTTGAATATCTATCTCAGTGATCCTTTGGGGTATGTTTGGAGATTTGTGCTTCTGGAAGATTTACACTTGGCAAACTGGTCCCTGAGGGGGAACTAGACAAACAAAAATTCAAAAATGTGGCATCCATTGTTTAAATCATAACAGAACCTCATCCAGAGGAGAGATACAAGGAACTCCCCACCCCAGACCAGGCCAGGAGGTGTTTCTTATTGGTGAATACCTGATATCTGGATGGTCCCTATAACTTGGTCATGCTCAGCCCCAAAAACTGCCTGGAGCCATTTTATGATTTTGTCACTTGCAATATGAAGGCTAGAGAATGGGTCTGATGGCAATTAAGCTGAAAAGAGGAGCAAGACAAATTAGAGCAAACATATTCTGCTGGAGGTAGCTGCCTCTTAGAACATGGAATTTTACCTAATTTCTGTGGAAGGAGACAGATCTTAAACAGGAGATTAAAAAATACTAGTTAGATATAGGTGGCTTTACATCTAAACACAGTGATGGTTCTGGAATAAGACCTCTTGATCACAGAGGGTCTTTTTCTTATAAGAGAACTACTTCTCAGGAGAGGCCCCAGGTGGGTATGAACATATTTAGAATCCTCCACTGCACAATTTACAGCTGGAGTTTGTACCAATAGAGAAGAGGGTCACCTCACTGCTGCTTTGCAGAAACAATAATACTGCATGTTGTATGTGCATATGCGACTGGCAGCTATGGACTATTTGGTTTCTAGGGAGACCATGGATGCAGTGCCTGACAGGGTACAGCTTACTGATTCTGTAGTTCTAATGGGAGGCTTGATCACTCAGATGGGGAACATCAAAGATACCTAGAAAGGTATGAGTGAGATGTATGGATGGCCTGACTGAGACTAAAATTGTTACTAGACTTCTATGAGTCATGGATTTTCAAACACTATATTCAAGCACAAGATTGTTCATAAATGCACTTGGCATCTTGGGCAAAGGTTAATTAATTAATGACTTTCACATTGTGCCTTCAGACATGAGGTCATATATTCAGTCAGATCAAGAGTGTTGCTGAACTTTCTTCTGATTTCTGTTTGGTGCTGAGCCAGGTCAGGTTGGGGGAGGGGGGGTTAGATACACCAGGAAACCTAAAGGTGTAATCATGGTATCAGTCATGGTATCCTGGGAAAATCTAGACAGGTACCTCTGCGTGACATGAGTTCAACTCTCCCCTCTGGAACAGCATCCCCCATATACTGGGGGAGCCCTGAAACTTGCATGAACCCTGTATAAAAACCTCAGTAGTTGAAGCAACAAGGACTGTGGCTGACGGGTGGTTGGTGTGGTGACTGTCATTCATGGTGGGCCCTGATGGTGAGGGAAGCAGTACAATTAAAGAAATACAACATCCATGAAATACTAGCAGGACGTTCTCCAGATCTGGTAGTTGGACACAGATAGGCTAGGAAGACATTGGTCCCAGAAGGGAAAGCTTGATTACTGGAAGGGTTTGCTGGCTCCTTGTAGAACGGCATTTGGATGGCCTCAAAGAGGCTCTGGCAAACCATCTGGCAGCTTGGATTGTGGGGAGGCACTGTCCAACCAGTTTTCAGCAAGGGTGGAGATAAACTAACATAGCTGAAGGCATTTGTCAGAAGGTGAGAGGAACACTTCAAGAATTCCTGAACCCATAGACCTACCATCCTTTGAGACAGCTGTAAGATTGGATCCATTTTTTTATAGATAAGGTCTCTTTGGCATTTAAAAAGTTCCAGTATGCTCTAGAAGTAATTTTGCCAGACATACTGAAAGTGCTGAATATAGTTGAGGTTTCATGGTTAATTAGCCTTTTTTAGGTTTCTAAGGATGGGACAGCTGATTGGGACTAGCAGATTGAGGTACTGGTTTCCATTTTCAGAAAAAAAATCCCAGGAATGTGGGTTACAATTATTGAGGAATCATGCTCCTCATCCTGTCTGGGAGAGCCTATTCCAGGGTGCAAGAAAGGTGATGTCATCCGATAGCTGAGCCTCTAGCTTAGGGGTAGCAATGCAGATTCCATCATGGCTGTGGAACAGTGTATTTATTCTTTGTCCTTAAAGAGATATTTGAATAGGTTGTGGGAGTTTGCCAGTATGGTCTGCATGTGTTTTGTGAACCTAGAGAAAGCAAATGATGGTGTGTCCCAAATGTATTGAGGGAGATGCTATAAAGGCGTGAGGTCCTGGACTTGCTGATGCTTATCATTTGGGCTTTATTTTTGAGTCCATATTCTGAGAGTTAAGGTGGATACATTCAAGGTGGGTGTAAGACTCTATATAATGTGTGCTTGTCTTCTCTATTGTTTGTGATTTTCATGGACAAGATATCAGGGTACAGGTGAGGTTTGGTGAGTATCTGAGTCAGAAACGTGAGGGTCACAATCTCTATTTGTTTGCAGATGATGTTGTCCTCTTGGACTCAAGTGACTGTGATATTCAGTGTGCAGTGGAGTGGACCAGCTGGATGAAAATCATCTCCTCCAAATCAGGTTATGATTTTCTCCTGAACAAAATGAGTGGCTTGTTATTTGCAGGTAAGAGGACAGCAGGTAATATAAATGAATAATTATGAGTATCGTGGGGTTCATTCATGTCAGAGGTAGTGGGGATTGGGATACTCACTGTAGATTGAAGTAGTGCTACACATGTTGCACCAAACTGTGGTGGTGAAGTGAGAGCTGAGTCATAGGGCAAAAATCAGTCTGTGTCCCTGTCCTCACCTATAGTCACAAGGTTTGGGTAATGACCAAACGGATGAGATCATAGAAACAAATGGGAGAAATTAGGTTCCTTTGCAGGTTTGCTGGGCTTATTCTTTATGATAAATTGACACCAGTAAGCTAGGAGGATATCAGAGTAAAGCTACTGTTCTTTAAGGTGAGAAAAGTCAATTTGAAATGGTTTGGGCATATAATGTCCTGTTCGATGCCTTCAGCAAAAGGCATACTAGGCACAGTTCACTCGGAGATGGCTCCAGGGTAGATCCAGAGCATGTAGGAGGGATTATATCTGTTGGCTTGCCTTGCAATGCTTGCAAATCCTGCAGGGTGACCTCAGATTGTTACTGGGGGTAGAACATCGGTTTCTCCCACCCATCTTGCTACTGTTTCAATCCTCACCAAAACAAGCAGTTTAGAAAATGGTTGGATAGATAATCTGCTTTTGTTATCACACTTTCAAATACAATGTGCTTTAAAAATGTTTGAGAAACAGGTTATAAAATGAAAATAAATTTTGTTGGCCTTTAATTTTTACTTTCCATTGCCTGCTAACTAACTATCAAGTTTTCACTATGGATCAGTCATCACTGACCTGGTGGATGATTGCCAATCATATGAGCCATAAAGCATACAGTTAAAGGTGGTTTCCTCTTTAATAACCTTAATCCCCCCCATTGGCTGACAATGGGTACCAACATCACTGCAATCTCTCCATGGGTAGGGTTTGCTGGTACCTTGTAGACAGGCATTTGGATGGCCTCAAAGAGGCTCTGGCAAGCCATCTGGCAACTTGGATGCTGGGGAGACACTGTCCAGCTGCTTTTCAACAAGGGTGGAGATACACTTGAAGAATTCCTGAACCCACAGACCTGCAATCCTTTGAGACAGCGGATGAGATTTTGTCCATTGTTTATAGAGGGGGTCTCTGCTCCAGTTAAACAGTTTCAGTATGGTTAGGATGTGCTAGATGCAATCTATCCAGAAATGCAGAAAGTACTGAATATGCTTGAAGTTGCATGGTTAATTAATGAATAAAACAGTATAAGAAACTTCTCTGTGTGGAAGATTTTCATTCCATATATTTCTAGTTAATCGATCAGACAATAGTAGTAATGTAAAGCTTCGTCAGTCAAAAAGTAATAAGGTAATAATAGAAAATATATAATTAATGAATACATACATACATACATACATACACAAGCAGACACACACACACACACACACACACACACACACACACACACACACACACACACACACACACACACACACACACACACACACACACTCACACACACACACACACACACACACACACACACACACACACACACACACACACACACACACACACACACACACACACACACACACACAAACACACACACACACACACACACACACACACTCACACACTCATTCTCGTCTCCTAAGAGGTACCATCATCAGCTTGGGATCTCCAAATCCAAGTTCCTCCAGTACTATGGCCATTGTGAGCATGCAAAGCTACCCTTGCATCACAGCAATCATTCAAACATGCCCACCATCTTCCTCCCCATTAGATGGACGAACCAGCAAAAAACATTCATTCCCACCCTCACCTTGTTTGACTGTTCCAAAACCTTGAGCTGCTAATTGATATTGGGTCATCTGAGTCATCATCGGGGATTTATCACTCAACACCACAGACACAGAGCATATGTTGACTTCTCATTTGAGCTCAGACCATTTGCACTAAGTGTAATAACCAATTTACCTTTATTTCATGTGTCTCCTTCAACTGCTTCAGTATTATTTAAGATAAGGTTGACTTTTTATTCTTTAAGTCTTCTCATTGTTGAGTTTACTGTTACAGCCAGGATATTTAGGTGGCTTTCTCAGCCTTATTAATTTTTGTTTGAGATTTTCTCAACAATGGGTTGCAACTGATAACACAGCCAAAAGTGGTCATCCTGCATAATGAGCACCATTATCTTCCTGCTGGCTGTGAGGAGGTGGATGTTTTTCATTTCATGTTGCACCTTTTTCCTCCAGTTGGCACAAGTAATATAGTCTCTCTTCTAACTTCAACTCTTATTCCAATACTTCAGTAAGTCAGTATTCAGAGATTATGCTAAAGGTTATTTACTAAATCAGACATTGTGCTAAGGCTTATTTACTAAATCAATGATCGTGCTAAGGCTTACCTACTAAAGCATAGATTATGCTAAGGCTTACCTACTAAATCATAGATTATGCTAAAGGTTATTTACTAAATCAGACATTGTGCTAAGGCTTATTTACTAAATCCATTATCGTGCTAAGGCTTACCTACTAAATTATAGATTATGCTAAAACTTACTTACTAAATAATAGATTATGCTAAGGCTAACACTTAACTCAGTGATGACCTTCCAACACACAGAATCCTTTACTGTTAAATTCTGTGTGCATAAATGCAGCTGCCCCTTGAAATAAATACGTTACCAAATTTAAAAATAAACTCCTATGGTGGAAACTACATATAAACAGACTCTATAATAAAAGAAAAAAAAAGTCATTGTATGCAAAATTAGTTTAACTCTCATAATGTCAAAAATGCTCTTACTAAATTTAACAAGGAAATCCATGCCCTGGTCAAATCAACCAAAGCCAAATATGAGATAAAACTGGACACCCAAGCAAAGGATAACCAGAAAGCCTTCTTAATTTATGTTAGAAACCTCAGAAACAATTACCAGTACTCTCAAGAGCTAATAGTAAATGACATAACATACTCAGACCCAGAGGACATAACCAATCTACTGGTGGGAAAGTTTAGCACAAATGTTACCCCACCCCCATATTCCCACAGCACATATCCCTATCTACATCCTCCTCAAAGCTCACAAGAACAAGTTCTGAAGGTCCTAGCCAAGGCCAAGAACACTACCTCTGTGGAAATGGATAACATACATGACTGGATACTAGCAAACCTGAAACAGTACTTATCATGCCCCCTACAGAGGCTATTTAATATCAGTCACCAGACAGGCTTTGTGCCAGATGAATGGAGGACAGCAACAGTCATCCCCTTCTACAAAGATGGGGTGTCAATAGGCCTGGGTAATTATAGACCCATAAATCTAAACAGCCTCATCTGTAAGGCTATGAAAAGGACCGTTATGGCATTAGTTTGTGGTTAACAATGTCCACGTTTACTATTGACGAAGCAGATCCTGCCTTCTTAACCTGGTTGATTTCATAGAGGAGGTTACTGAAGCAATGAGTGAGGGCAAACCAGTGCTCTCACTGCATATCTATAACTCACAAAGGCATTTGACACCTTTCTACTCTCATATATCATAAATAAATCCTCTCAGCTAAATGTAAATCCCTGTATAACTCGTTGGATAACTAAGTCTTTCACATGAATAGAACCCAGGAAATTAAGGCAAACAGCTTTATCTCCTCCAAAATCACCTTCCACTAGTGGTGTACCCCAAGGGTCAGTCCTTGGGCCACTCCTCTTTAGTATTTACTTCTCAGAGGTCAAAGCAAATATTAATGGTTTATTGTCGACCAGGTTTGCAAATGACTGCAAACTTTGTGCCAACATTATCAATGGAATCCGGCTGAATTTTAACTGGTCAGGTCTCTGAATGATTAAAAAATAACTAAAAAATGCTGCTTTGGACAACTGAAAGAAGAATTTACTTGAAAGGTGGTTGTTGCTGGGGGTAAGAGGTGATTTTTCTTCAATATGCAGCAACATCTAACCTGCATATAATAAGTGTGGATTGAGAGGGCCTTCCACTATGTAAAGTTGTCATTTTGTTTATTTATTGATTATAAAGATTTAGCATGAAGTTGGAAATTTGAGCTGAGCAGGGGGTTCTGATGACACAGTATGCATCTGGAAAAGTAGTACCTGTTTCAAAATAAACTTGTTTGGCTACTTGAAGATATTAATGTGTTCACACTGAAAATAAAGTCCAGTGTTGTAAGAGGGGAGTTTTAAGTCCACAGCACAGTCAGTAATATTTTACTCCTAACATATTTTCAGGGGCATTTGACAACTTTATTTTAGTCAACCACAACAGCCGCCAGGAAATGTGGATTCAAAATGATTTAGTGATAAATGTTAGATTAGCCAAGAACTGCACTATGTGAGGGTCTTGTCTACTGAGACAGTTTAGGAAGTGACCAGAGGCAAGTGATAACAAAGAGTCCTGCAGCCACTTTCACCAACACTAAGCCCTTGAAATGGACACAGTCATCGTCTTCAACAAATCAGTGGAATGGAGTCTAATATTCTATTATCGTTTCCTCGGACCCTTAAGTGCAAGTTGCAATTGTTATAATATACTCCTGAATATAATATACACACCAGACACAAAAGTGACTCATTTGGCAACTGTTTTGTTGTAATTTTAATCTATTTGCCAGTTTCTTTCTTTCTTTCTTTCTTTATTATTCCTTGCTCAGGTGGCAGGTGTACACCCTGGAAGAGACCAATCACAATTATCTAATTCATTCTGCCACTTAAGTCCTAACTCCATTGTACTTTGAGACTGTAATACATTGGGCTCATTCACTACATGGGCATGTGCACTGTGACAAGGCCATTCCCAATCTCTGATTGGTCAGTCCTGCAGAGCACTCATGAACTTACACACACACATACTCTTTCTACTTGGCCCATCAAGGCCCATCCATGAGGTAGAAGAGGATGCATTGTTTTCTTCCCTGAATAGAAGGTGCCAGATGGACACTAGCGCTCCAACTCTCTATTTGGAATTAAGCACCTCAGAGTTAAATGTTAACAAGGGTAATCTGGTAGGAGATTAATTTTCTATCTTTGGATGGCATGAAGGCACTGCTGTCGATACTGTAGCCTCATAGTTTGAGGGTTTGATTCTAACTTCAGTTACTGTGTGTTACTATGTCCTTCCCTCTGGATTTTACATGCATATTGCTTTAATCTATACCCTTGTGGCTATGGTCCTAGCTGAAAAGGTAGATCAGAATGAATTTACTTATCTGATTACATGTGTGATTATATGGGTAAGTGCCAACATAGCCAGCTGGAGTTTTGTAAAGAATGATATGCCCTTTGAATATCAAACTGATTTATACAAGATACTTGTGTTACAAATGTATTAAAACTGTACATCATTTGTACATCAAACTGATTTGTACAGATGTTTGTGCTGAAATGTAGTTGTGAGGTTTGCTTGTGTTAAAATGTTATCAACAGTGCACCCTGCTGAAGTGAAAAGAAATGTACATGTATTATTGTAACTGAATCAAATCTATATGTTTTAATAAATGATACTGGGACAGCAATGGTTAACCACCTCGCTTGCTTTAAGAAAGATAAGGGAAATGTAAATGAGCTGTTAAACCATTAAAATGGTACCCCACGGTGCTGAATAGGACCAGAGATGCTAGGTCTGGCAAAAGCCTTTGTTCATTAACTCGGTAAAACGAGGGGAGACCTCAGGCACTGTCATAAACATTTAGATGTGTATTGTAGCCATCTATGCTAATTCCTGTCTCAGCATCAAAGGGCAATACTGTGAGAACCTAGAGTCAGGTAACCAGATGAGATCATTCTGCTAGCCCTTTTGGAAATTATATTTTAGATATTAGAAAGAGAGATCTCAGAATACTGACTATTCTGTTTGAGGGCCTGAATAGAAAGACTGCTCGCATATTTCATTTTGCCTTGCCCAAGTAAGTAAGTTATTAGGGAACAGTAAAGTCTCCTAGATTCAGTCAGGAATATAGTGAAGCTTAGTTTAGATATTGTGTTTCTTTGTCTTTGTCTGTCCATCAATGTTGTTTTCAATATTTTCTGTGATTTGAACTCTGTGGTTTACTGTAAATATATATTCAATATTTTAATGTTCTTTTATTATTTATTATTACACATATTTAAAACATTTATTGTGGCTGGTCCTTGTAGAAAGTATCTAAACGTTGAGAGTACTTATTTATTTGGTGACACTGTGTGGGCCACTCCAGAAGGCCTAACTGTCTTGGTCAACTACTATCATTTGTATTAATATTAACTTCACTCAGCATAATTGGATACCCTTTTAAGAGCCTTATAGTAACTGACTGGTGGCAGTGAATGTACCTTATAGTCTGGGCAAAGTTGGTAGAGCAGGTAATCTGTTGCAGCCTTTCCCAGGTGTGTGTGTGTGTGTGTGTGTGTGTGTGTGTGTGTGTGTGTGTGTGTGTGTGTGTGTGTGTGTGTGTGTGTGTGAAAATTAAATCTTAAAGTGTGTGCATGTCAGCTACTTGGGGCAGGGACAAGAAGCACTGGGTTCACAGAGAGGGTGCTGGAGGACTTGGCTTGGACATTCGGCTGAGGACCTAACCATACAGCTGTACCAGTGGGGACTCTTGCTGGGGACCTGGAGGGAGACAGATATAGGGACATCCAGACCCCGGGCTGAGTGTGTTCCCTGTGTGCTGTTAAGGGAAAGTGTACTTGATACAGGGAGGTCTGTACTGAGTGTATCCATTTGTATTCCAAGTGCACATCCCTGTCCAGTGTCACTAGTGAGGATTCAGGCTCCTTGATTATTGGCCCAGCATGGGGACATCACAACATGATTAAATAAAATTGACTAATCATGCATTCTGAGAACTTTTCCAGCTTACTGCACATACTTAATTCTCTGAGAGGCACAAATAAATTACCAGCGGCCAATTTATTTTTCAGCACTGCAGTTAGCAATGCATGTAAGCAGGCATTACTACACCTTGCTGTTTGAATTTTCCTCCCTGATTAGGCAGGCCATTTTCCATTTTTGCTTAGCTGGTATACCATGATCTTATATTAGTAATGCAATCCTACTAGTCACATAATATAACACTGCCATTAGAACCTGTGATGCTCTCAAACTCCATGAACTTTTATATCAGCAGCCTTTTGTGGGCATAGAATATACATAAAGGTAGTGTATCTGCCTTTTGAGTCCAGTAAACAACTCAGCTTAGAAGGTAAATACACATGGACTTAAGGAGTTTCCTAGGCTTAGGATCCATTACAAAACATAAGCTTGTGCTTCTATGTAAAACTATTCATCTGACTTTGAAGATCCACTACAGAGGGTAATTGGTGGTACGTCCTATTCTGATATCCTCAGACTGCAGCAATTCTGAAAATTCACTAGTTCTTATGCTGAGAGATTCATCTTGTCTGCCTCTTACCTGCACATATCAGGATGCTGTTCGATGACCTGGGGGGTTACATATCAGGATGCTATGCAATGGCCTGGGGGGGCACATATCAGGATGCTGTGCGATGACCTGGGGGGTTATATATCAGGATGCTATGCAATGGCCTGGGGGGGCACATATCAGGATGCTGTGCGATGACCTGGGGGGTGAACCTAACCCGTGTGCTCCACAGTGCTTTTGTTTCATTTGTACATTTTTGATCTTTATCCTAATGTCTGTCCCCTGTTCCATGCCTACATTCCTAAAAACTGTGAAGTGTTCTTGTAATTATCAGACCACATGCTAGAACCTGCACAAGCACTGTTTGCATCACTTGGGAGAGGTGGACAATGTAAAGAACAGCACTTCAAACTGGCCACCCATCATAGATTGTGAGAAGCCTGAGATTTACATCACCTCAAATGTATTTCTTGGAGAATGACCAATGTAGGGAACAGCAGGGGGGCCTCCTGCATGATCCCAGAATAAGGTAAGTTAAAGAGAAGATAAAGGATTTAGAGGTCAGGCACTGGCCATAGCCTGTTCTCTGAGTCATCCCCACATAACCTGCCCTAAAAGATTAAATTTTTTTAAGTTTATAAGCATCCGGACTCTGCCTCTTTAAAGGCTGATGTGCTCTGTGACCCCCCCCCCAAAAAAAAATTTTGTGTGACATTCTAATTAAGTCTCACAGAATATATTATTATGTTGCATCTTTGGTCTACCACAGTTTCCAGAGACCACAAAACTTTTCTACTTTGCTACCATAGTATAAGACCAAAGTTTTGGACAGGGTGGGCAAAAGAGCATTTTACTCTTCCACAACTAACCTTGTGTCTCTTAACTGCCTGTGTCGTATGTCCCAGTTCCAATCCTTCCTTGTTGACCAGACTCAAGACAATCTGGCAATCTGGCAGAACTGTCTGACTATGATGTCAATAAATGTCTCTTAGGTCAAGAAAGATTCATTATGCTGGCTTCCTCAGTGAATGTTCAGATAACCTACTGTAATTCTGCTTATGTTTATGCTATGACTTGGACAGCAGTCTCAGGGATGTGCCTGTACCAGATGGCACAGATTAGGCTCTACTCTTTTATTGATGAGCTGCAGCAGACCATTCTGGATGTCTTCTTCTGGGATGAGGTCCTTAATTAGCAGGATTTGCAGGATATTTTTGAAAATCTGCAACAGAGGTTCCTGACTGTGACCATCATGGATGGAGAATCTATATGATCTCTTTCTAGTTCCCTCCTCCTCTTGTTTTAGCCATCTGCATTCCTGAAGGAAAAGAAGTCCTTCATAAGATAATGATAGTGTCCAAGGATCAAGCAAACTGCCCCTGTCAGACCTTCCTGAGAAGCACCCCCAGGAGGAATGTTCCACTTGTGATGCTGCATCCATTCTGACTGCCCAAGAGAAACCAGCTCTCCATGTCTGCCCCAGCACAAAAATCCATTAGCAGGAACCAGTCAGTTCTGGACATGGCCTCAGCACATACAGATGGACATGTCTTAAAACAGTTATGTTTCACTAGAAGGATGTTCTCTAAAGGACCATGCAGTTACTGCAAAACTGTAGGAACAGCCAAATTTCTACTCCTCTAAGAGGCCATAAAATCTTTTCCCCCTGACAGAGGGGTGGATGGTTCTTTTCCTGCTTCTTCCTTATTTTTGAAGTGGTCAGAAAGATTTTGTCCAATTATGAACCTCAGCAACTACAACTAACACATGTAGTAAATCTGACTGTAGATGTCAAATATGTCAACTTTTGTTGACAGATAAGTCACTCTCTTAATGCAATATGTCGCCTGGATGTATACCTTTTTGTATGTCAGTGTCTTGGATTCACTCAAGAGGCCTCATTTATTTTCTGGTGGGGGGGCTTTCAATGTGGACTACTGCCACATGGTTTCTCTTCTACACCCAGAATGTTTACAAAGGTGACTGGCATCATGGTTGATGTCACTGACTCCTAGTGGTCCCATCAAGGGACTTCCTGATTGTGGTTTTTACTTGCGTAATCAGACCTCTCAACTGTACCTATTTTGGAGGTCCATATCTATTTTTCAGACTTAATTTACCCCTTCACATAATTTTCCACTTTACCCATTGTTAAGGCATATTCATATTTTCTGGCTTGGTTTGCCACTTCATGTAATGTTCCTAATATCTCCTTCATGTATGATTTTGAAATCTTTAATATACAAGAAACAAACCACATGATCAGCCCACCAGTGGTACCAGCAATGTAAAGAAAGAGGATACATTGGTTGCATCTTCATTTTTCAGAACCAAAATTTAGTTACATTGTGAGATATATTTTTGCAGCATCATTCATTAAATTTTACAGATTTCACACAGTATCCTTGGTGATATGCTTATATTTTTTTGTGACATTTTTGCCATTCACAGTTTTTAAACTTATGGTTCTGAATAATATCTCACACTTCTACTGGAAGTGAGAGGCAATATGTGCTATGTCAGTCCTCTGACACCAAGCTCCAGTGGATGATGTTCACCAGTTTCCTTCCTCCATATCAAATCCATCACAGCTCCTGATAATGCATGCTTCGCTAGTGGATTGGAGAGCCCACCTGTGCCCTTCTTGTTTGCATCAGAAATTTTGTGCTCAAGAAAAGGTTCTTCACATAAAACTGCTCAAGCTAGAATGTGTTTCTTGCCCTCAAAACTCTCTAAAAGAAGTTGTGATCAGAGTCCCTCCTGCACTGTTCAAACAATCAGGCTATTTTGTGGTACCTCAGCAAATAAGGTGGCACATGCTTGCACCCCTAGTGCAGAGGTGTTACAGAGATCTCACAGTGGTACCCAAATCAGGGGACCTCCCTCATAGCTGTTCATGTTCTGGAGAAGTGACCTGGGTAACAGACTCCTTCAGTTGAGCCTTGTCTACTGTGTGGTCAAGAGCTTTCAAGAAAAGAGTACATTGGAGACCATCCTGTTTACCAAACAAGAGAATATTACTTTCTCTTGTTATGCTTAATTTTGCATTGCAAGAGACAGATGATGCTTGACAACCTTCACTGGTTGGGAAGGTTCCTGTAAACCTTTCACCCTTTCCCTCTGTTTCTATGTTTACTAGCAAAATTCAAAGAAGAAAGACAAAAGCTCAGTCTTATCACCCTCTGATCACTTAGAAGGTTATGGTTTTAGGTTCTCAGGTCTTTGGCAGTGATGGACCCTATCTTGTTAACAGCCAAGAAGACTCCTCTCCTTAGCTGGGCTGACAACTGTCTGTTCCTGTGGACATAACTTCTCATTTAGATTTTTCTGCTTCTGCCAAATTTCTTGACAATATGTTTTGGAGGAGACTGAAGCTGATAGATGACTTCCAACTTTCACATCTCAAACTCATTCAACCAGATGGAGCAGGTTGTCCATCTGCTTGAAGTGTCTTGCATCACCTGAATCAGTAAATTTTCAAGTGATACTGACCCATCTTGGTTGCTGACTTGAATTTTAGTTATTTCATGTCATTGTTCACGTTAATGCCATTTTAGTGAATCATGACTATTTGGAAGACAAAGCTGTAATCCAACACTGGCCGATCAAGTAGTTCCTCTAGGGAATTCTACAACATCTCCACTCACTTTTAATGAATCCTTGTAAAGGGCGAAGGTATGAGTTGGAGAGTATTCATAAGGATAAGGAGAGAATAATGTGGGGAAGGAGGAGAGGAGATAGATTGTTTAGGGGTGAAATGGTTGCATGAAATAAGATGTGGAAAAAGAAGGGAGGTAGGTCATGGAGTAGAGAACCGTGAGCATTTTAAGATGTAGTTGTACTTCCTTATGTATTTAAACAATATTAAACGCTTACATTGTGGTGGCCACGGTGGTGCAGCAGTTAGCATTATCACCTCACAGCAAGAGGTTCTCTGGTTTGATTCTCAGCTGGGGTGCCTTCTGTGCGGACTCTGCATGTCTTCCCTGCAGTCATGTGAGTTTCCTCCGGGTGCTCCAGTTTCCTCCCACATCCCAAAGACATGCTGAAGGTGGATTTGACACTCTAAATTGGCCCTAGGTGTGAATGTGTGCATGGGTGCGCCTTCTGTGAAAGGTTGGGCACTGGGCTGGTAACTCAACACCGTAAAACTCCACTGCCAATTGTTCTGTGGACCATTGTTCCACTGTGGTGACCTCTAACGGGAAAAGCCGAAAGGAAAAGAAGATTAAACCATTACACTGACCAGGAAGGAATCCCAAATGCACTCATTTGAGGTCTGAATCCTGTAGAAAGATGGAGGAGGTTGTAACTGAAATAGTGCTGTAAATTAAGGGCTTTTTTGCGACTTATTTGCAGGAACAAGTAAAATTTGTACTTAAAAACTAATTAGCAGTAAAATGAATACAACTCACACAATAAATCTGAGTATTCAGGTGGCAAAGGAGGGCATAGAAATGAAGCTAACTTGAATATCACAAGATAGAAAGAGAGAGGGAGGGAGAAATTGACTGATTCTGCTGCACAAGAGATGCAATTCCAACAATGATATGAGTAACCTGGGTTAAACAACCTGATCATAAGATGGAGAAGTTGGCTGGGTAGGGTGAGATATGAAAACATAATGGCCTACTTTCTCAGCATAGGCGACCATAGAACATAGATTACAGTGAATGACTCCTGATGCATCTGTGCCTAAGAACTATCCTCATCTAAAAAATACTACCATTGTTTTTCAGCAAATTTTTGTATTAGAGTGCACCCTTGTGTGCTTTAGTGACACTGTATGCTGTGTTCCACACTGGTGATTGATGTAACATAAAAATCCTCCCTTTATGAAGAACATGTGCATGCTAGGCCATGATATGCATTTGTGCTGCTGGTGATCTGGGATAGATCAGCGCTCCCAGAGTCAGGCAGATAGTCTGGACAGAATAGTTTCCAGCAACCAATGACCTGATTTTATGTCCTAGAAGAGGGTGTGGACTAAAGCTGCAGCAGAGCTGCCCCCTGGTGAAAGTCTGAGGTATAATTTCCTGCCAGGCTTATCAATGCAAGAATGAATAATGCCCTTATGTCATGCACATGAGGAAATGTACCTGTGATTCACTTGCCTCAGTATGCTGTACAATTAAACAAGATAAGTTAGGGGTTTACATACATCACCCACAATATGACAACAGCCATGACTTCACCATCTAAACTTTCACCCGTAAAAGGAATGAATTGATACTAAGAGAAAACCAGAGATCAGCTGGAGTAAGAAAATATTATTATCCCTTGGTCCTGCTACTCCTGCTAGAAAGACAAATGCCAAGAGACCAAGTGCACCAGCTCCAACAAATAAGGTAGCGGTGACAATCCAGGTGATGGAGACGGGGACAGATGTTAATGCATGTAGTCTTGAGAAAGGTAGCAGTGTGATAGTAGAGGGTACTAACAAAAGTATGGGTGCAGAGAAAAGTCAGTTATGTGGACTCAATGTAAAAGATACAAAATTAGTGACAAAGTGGCAGGAGAGGAGACAAGACATGGAGAAAAAGTATTAAAAAACAGATGTGCACAGAGACGCAGATGAACCAATATTTATTTATTTGTTTATTTATTAATGAATCAGTTAAAGACAACTGAATTAGGGAGCACTAATTAGAGAGAATATTAAAAGGATGTAATAGACACCAAACATGCTGGCTGAGTACAGAATTCAGATAGTTCCTAAGAAACAGGAAAATATAGGAACGGTAATGACTGAATCTCAATAAGATCTTAAATGTAAATCAGTCTTAGCTAAAATAAATATCAGAAAGTAAAAGCCAAACGAAGAAATTATCGCATCACAACGTCCGTCCCCCAAAGGGAAATCAGGGCTAGAAAACAATATTCAAAATGACTAGTTATTGTGCTGCAGGTAAGTTTGAATGAAGTAGAACTGTGAGTCAAGATAAAAAAGTAATTTTGTTTTATTTTCTGCCCAAAGGGATCCTTGAAGTGTCTTGCTGACAGACACAAAGTATTCAAACAAAGAATTTAGGGGTTGTACTCAGCATTACAGGATGAAGGTTTCCTTCAGCTTAAATCCCAAACTATAATGCTACACTATTACAGTTAGTAAGTTAGAACAGCTGTTAGAAAAAAAATTTCACAAGGAAAATGTAGCTAGAGACTTTGGAACTTGGGTTGATAATTTGCTCTTTGCTGATTAGCATGTAACAAACATTATAGGTTCATAGGTATATACTAGTATAAGGACCACTACAGCCCTTATAAGACTAGCCATGCAACCCAAATGTGATCCACAAACTTAATTTATATAGTAAGTGATTTACTGACTGCCTCTGTCCATCACAGATATCAGCAACAGACCAGGGGTGAAGTTCCCTTTACCCATCCAGTGGTCCACATTGCACTTAAATAGGGATAGGGAGGAACCCTGCTTCACACGGATGGGGAGCCTGTTCCACAGAATGGGAATTCTCTGAGAAACATATCTGTCTCTCAAAAATGTCCTATTTATATGGCAAGCAAAATTTAGGTCCTTCAGTCTAGTAGTTCTGAGAATGTTTGTTTTGCAGATTTACAAAGGGTTTGTCAAAAGAAGGTCCAGGTATGCCTTCCATGCCCGGCAAAGATCATATCTCAGAAGTCTGTATGATACTGAGTAAAGAGGTAGAGTTTTGAGGTGATGAGTCTAGCACATTTGTTTACTGTCTGCATTCTTTTTGTAAGGAACCTTTGCCGAGCAGTTCAAAAGACAGATGCTAAAAAAATGGATATAGTAGTCCAAGAAAAGAAGACAAAAGTAGCATTGATCATTGAAATTGACACACCCAGTGACTACAGTGTCCTGCGTCAGAGGGACACAAAGTCATAAAATATTAGGATATGCAAGCAGAAATGAGAGCAATGTGGAAGAAAGATACGCAGATAGTTCCAATAGTAGTAGGAGCAACAGGTCTTATAAAAAAGTGTCTACAATCATATTTAGATATGTTACCAATCCATGTAACTCCATACGAATTGCAGGAGTCATTAGTGGGCACATTACGGGTGATGCGAAGAGCACTTTTGGCTGGCATCAGAGTGAACAATACTAATTTCATGAACTTTAATCGTACTTTGATATAGGAATGAGGTCCATTCCCATCATAGTATTAGAAACCCAAAAAGATTTGGAGAAATTAAAAAGAGAGGAATAATTTATGAGACACAGAGTCTTAAAACATCAGGATTTGCAAGCCAACAAGAAAATAACGTGGAAGACAAATGCCCAGACAGTTCCATTAGTATTAGGTGTAACAGGAGTGATAAAAATGAATTCAGAATTGTACTTAAGTATGCAACCAATGTAACCCTGTACAAACTGCAACAGGAGGAAATTCTGGGTACAATGCAGGTGCTGAGAAGAGCAACATCAAAGACTGAAACAACACTAATTTTATGAACATTAATTATACCCAGGCTTAGGAATGGGGTCTATCCCAGTCAAGGTATGTGAAAAACTTAAGAATTTGGAGAAATTAAACTGAGAGCAACCTATATTCCACAGACATGGAAGTAATTCCACATCCTTCCGCTACACAAAGGAAACAGAGGTAATCCAGAGGGCCCGAGTGCAGTCTGGTATCCCACCTGTGACCCAGAGGGTGACAGGACTGACAAGAAACAGAGTATAAAGGATTACTTCAGATAAAATCACTTTAGCTAGAAGATATAGGAAACTCAGTCTCTCTGATACTCTCCCTGTAGGAGGAATAAAGACACCTTGTTTAAGGTTCCAGTAATTTATTCAGTTAAGCAGGTAGATGGACGAGTGTTCTTGTATTAAAGTGCCACTACAAAAAGGAGGATGATCCACTGAACTCACAAACTACAGACCCACTGACATCCTTGAAAGATGTGTACATATCCATCTTCTCTACCACCTTCTAGAGATCAACCTGCCCTCATCAGCACTATATGGCTTCTGCCCTACCCATAGCACTAACATTTCCCTATAAAACTTCCTTAGCACCACAGAAATCAAGCCAATTGAGTCTCCATTTTATTCCTTGATCTATACAAAGCTTTTGATACCGTCTCCCATCAGCACCTATTACAAAAGTCTCAAACCTAGATGTCTCTACTTCCACCAATACCTGGTTCCATGGCTATTTATCTGGCAAACACCAGTCCGTGAAACACTGACTCATCCTTCTTAAAAAGGACTGTTGGCATTGCTCAAGTCTCCATATTTGGACCTCTGATGTTTAATGTCTTTATAGATGATGTTCCATCTGCTGCAAGTCATACTTGCATAATACAATATGCAGATCAGCCCTGATCGACTCAGCCACTGCCATACAGGAACTACAATTCAAAACACGGAAGTCTTTCTCCGAAACAGATTCTTGGCTACAGAATTCCCAACTCCTCCTCAGTCCCAAAAGATCAAAACTATTGCTACTCACTTCAAGCAACCAATATGAAAATAAAAAGCTATTCACCATAGCATCAGCCAACCAAAGATACTACCACAGAGATGGTCACCCATACAAAACAACTACAAGCTATTGTTGATGAAAACCAAAAATGTGGTCTCTACTTCCAAATCACCATAAAAAAAACTCATCAAAATTTGTCCTGTTCCACCATGCAAATCCTTTTCTCACAGACACTGGCAGGAAATCACAGCTTCTGTATACTTATTTCCAAGCCTTCACTATACAGTCCCTATTTTCACAATCTTACGAACCACCCAACTATTAAAAATAGAACAATGTCATAAAGAAATTGCAAAATTTTCCACAGTTCATCAGACAACTCACACCACTGTACAGCTTTTAAACATTAGAAATCAAACACTTTATTGGCAAGCGGTTGACATTTGCCAAATGTGTTTCTCTAAAGAAAACATTCTGCAGTTGTACTCTCCCAGAAGCCAACTCTGTCCCAAAGACAAATGTCTTGCCTCCTCCTCCAAATCTCACAATACTGCAGAAAATGCCTTGTACTCCAACTTTGTATCTAAGCTCTGTAACTCCCTGCCACCACCTATACAAAATATTGAAATGTCAGAACTTTTAAAACACAAATTAAATAACATCTCAAAGACACATGAAAATGCTATTATCTCTGTGTCACTGGTTAAAATCTGTACTCCATCCACATCTCATATCCTATACTATCATACAATTTGATTACCACAGCCACCAAGAAGCCCACTACCACTACAAAAGCCTCCTTATACTACCAGTGCCTACATCACCCCAGACCTCCGACCATTAACATGTATCCCATTCCCTTTAACCTTACTTCTCCTATGTATTTCCAAATAAGCAATTTCTCCTTCCTTCTTTCTTCTCTTAAACTTTCAGAATATTTTCAGTTTATTTTCAGCACCTGCATTAATATACTGTAGTAGGAAGACTGTATTTATAAACCATTGTTGTAATTTGCTGTGTAACTATCTTAAAAAGTTGTGACTTTTGTACTGGACATTTTCTCTCACAGCCACAACTAAAAAGGGGTTACTTGTTGGCCAGCTGGGCTTCTCCAGTAAACAAATACAAAATAAAATAAATAAATAAATAACCACAATAAAACGACATTAGTTAGGAAATCCATCTAGAAGCCAATCTGCTCATTGCAGCTAATTGCCAAAGGAATGTCCTCCATCTCTAGAGGTTATTGTCCCTTTATATTCAGCACCAATCAAGTCACTACACCACAGGTATCAGAATGATTCTATCATAGTCCACATGGGTGATAATCACCTGAGATGTACTTGAGACATACCTCCCTGGACTATGTGGATAGAGACAATATTGAGCTCTATGAATATGAGTCTCAGGCAGGTATGTTCCTTGCATTGAACTGCATTCGACCTTCACCAACCATGATGCCACAGTACAACTAAAATATGACTGACTTCAATAACTGGCTTGGTTTCCGGTGTCTTTCCATGGGGAGACAATGTTTCTCAGTATGGGAGGATATGGTTAACAAGTCATATTGCTTTCCAAAGGATGGTCTGCATCTGTTTCCCAAGGCTTCAAAATATTAGCTAAAACTTTATCAATTCCTCAGAAACATTTTTGGCAAAGTCAAATTAACAAGCTCACCAACATAGCAAATAAAACACAAAGAAACATAAAGGTGTTACTGCTCAGTGCTGGTAGCCTAAACAAGAAATTCCACACTCTACAAGATCTCCTCACTCTGGAGAACATAGACATCTGTGACGTTACTGACACATGGTTTAAACTCTCTGAAAATTCCCTACCTTCCACACATTTGGATCATTGGCTGACCAGACAGGGACACAAATGGTGGATTCCTGATCTACACTAGCAACAAATATACCTCTAAATTGGTTAAACAGGATGATTCTTCTGGAGTACATCAATGGGCAAATCACCATAGACTAAGTTCTGCACGATACTCCAGCAAGCTGCAGGTCACCCTCTATGTCCAAATGTCCCAAGAATCCTATCGCTTGCAATTAGACCTACTGGAGAAATTCACCATCAAACCAAGTACCCTATTCATGGGAGACGTTAACTAGCCCTCTGCAGACTGGGAAACGTACACTGCCTCATACTTGCAGGCATAATGATTTGTGGACTTTATTAACACAAATCCCCTTCACCAGACAATGTGTACACCCATCAGAGGTTCAAACATACTGAAACAGGTACTCAGCAATATGGAAAAGCACTGCACACCCCCAGTGTCACATCTTCATTGGTGAAGTTGGACCACAAAGTGTTTCCTTTCAAATAAAAATCAATTTGATAACCCCAGAAAACCCTGTAACAGAAAGTATTCCAAAGCAAACTACAACCTATTAAGCAACAGCAAGCAATGCCCCTCTTAACCCCGAGTTCACAGCAACCTATGCAGAATTTTTCACAGAGACCCTGTACAACTATGAAAATGGCTGTATAGAGCCTGATGTACCTACTAGAAGAAAACCCAAAACAAACTCTAAAAACAAACCAAATTGGTGGAATCCTAACCTTAATTGTTTATATAACAAAAGGAAAAAAGTAATAACTGAAATCGGGAAGAGCAACTCCCATAATAAGAGCTCTCTAACTAAACTAAAGAGTAAACTAAGAGGACTAATTAAACTGAATAAGTCCAATTACATGGTCAAGATAGCCTCATAGGCTAAAGACAACCACAAGGCCTTCTACAGCTATGTCTGTAACCTAAAAGGCAACACACAACAGTCACCTTCACTGAAGCAGAGTGACATACCAAATCTATTGGCTGACAAATTCAGCATAAATGTCACCCCCCACTCCCTCCTGCCTCCCTCAGTTGAAATACCAACTAGCATAACCCCCCAGCTATTAGCAGGGAGCAGCTCCTACAGACACTCACCAAAGTCGATAAAACAGCCTCAGTGGGCCTCAACAATATTCTGGGATGCCTAATAAATAGCTAGAAACATAGCCTATCATGACCATTTGAGTCCCTTTTCAACTATAGCCTCAAAGCAGGCTTTGTGCCATGAGAATGAAAGACTATAACCATTATCCCACTTCATAAGGGTAGACATCAGCTGACTCCAGAAATGACAGACCCAATACTCTGACTAGTCTAATATGCAAAAATTACAGACCCAATACTCTGACTAGTCTAATATGCAAAAACATGGAACAACTTATCATGGAAATGATCAGCAAAGACATAGGAGTCTTTCAGACACTGGAACCAACCAAGTTTGCTTTGTCAAGTGAAAGTCATGCCTAATAAACCTGGTGTATTTTTTGAGAAGGTGAGGGGAAATGGTGCATACTGCCTACCTGGTCCTGGCTAAGGTGTTCATTACAATACCCCACTTGGGTGTAGTTGGCAAACTCACTGAACTGGGCATAAAACCCCTACATAACTCACTGGATTGCCAGCTGGCTCACAGATAGGACCCAGGAAGTCACAACTGGTGAGAATACCACCATTAAGAGACTGGTCACCAGTGGGGTATCTCAGGGTTGCATGCTGAGATCACTCCTATTTGCCATCTACTTCTCAGAGGTAAAGGCTAATTTCAAGGGCCTTTGGCTGAACAAGTTTACAGATTACTGCAAATTGAGAATTATCATTGTTTTCCCATGGCACAAACTGGTCTATTTTCAGCTACTGAAAAGAAATATCAGCAAATGGCTAAACATCAAACGTAAAACATGTACTGACACAAACAACTAACACAACACAAAGAGGTCTATGCTCAGCTACTGAAAAGAAATATCAGCAAATGGCCAAACATCAAACGTAAAACATGCACTGACACAAACAACTAACACAACACAAACAGGTCTATATTCAGCTACTGAAAAGAAATATCAGCAAATGGCCAAACATCAAACGTAAAACATGCACTGACACAAACAACTAACACAACACAAACAGGTCTATGTTCAGCTACTGAAAAGAAATATCAGCAAATGGCCAAGCATCAAACGTAAAACATGCACTGACACAAACAACTAACATAACACAAACAGGTCTATGTTCAGCTACTGAAAAGAAATGTCAGCAAATGGCCAAACATCAAACGTAAAGCATGCACTGACACAAACAACTAACACAACACAAACAGGTCTATGTTCAGCTACTGAAAAGAAATATCAGCAAATGGCCAAGCATCAAATGTAAAACATGCACTGACACAAACAACTAACACAAACAAATGACTGGTGCCAAATTCATAGATTAAAACTGAATGCCAAGAAATGTACTTTAGTGCCTTTTGGGAAAATGGCTTATTACTCCATCAGTAAGACACCTCTCAGAGTTGACCTGGTAGTCAAGAATCTGAGAACATATGTGGACAGTAATCTCTCCAGGAATGGCATCCAGGTTGAAGGAAGTCATAATGTCACTTTATCTGGTCCTTATCAGACCCATCGTTGAGTATAATGCCCCCTTCAGCATGTACCTGTCAAGACTTATGCAACAGTTGCAACACATACAAAGGCTCATTACCAGTAGAATCCAGGGTATAAACACACCGTCCTACATTTATCACCTTAAAGCCCTATCTCTATACTCTGTCTTCAACAGGTTACTGAGAGATGATTTATAACTGCCCTACCAGGCATTCTTGGAACCAGTTCTGGTGGGCCTTTTGCACATGCACAAAACAGCATCAGAACCACTGTATCCAAGGATTTAAATTTTGCTTGTAATATAAACAAAACATGTTGTCAAGACAGATATGTGTGTCAGTGGATCCCCATGCTCTGGAAAACTCTCCCCATCCATATGAAGCAGAATCCACCCCAACCCTACTTAAGCGTAACCTTGACCAGTGGATGAGAAAGTGGAAATTCTCCCTGGGTCTGGTCCACATGTCTCTGATAGAAGGAGGCAGACAGTAACTATGCCCAAGCAGAAATACCTCCTCCCAACAATCTCTAGAAACTCTCTAAAATACCCCTTCCTAATAAATGTTGATGATACATAGGGACACAATTTGGTTAGGTTGTGCAGCTAGGCATATAAAGGCCTTTGTGGTCTTTAGTCTGGTGTATACCTAAAAAACTAGTAACCTGTCATACCAGTTATTGAATACAATGAACCCTTTGGGATGTACCTTACTAGACACAATAAGCAATTGGAAAGACCCCAGAGGTTTCTAAATAAAAACGGATCATGAGCTTGAAAACCATAAACTACCAGAAATTACTCTAAGCATTGTAATTTTACTCTGTATCATAAAGATTCCTCAGGGAGATATATGCCTTACCGTTGGTGCGATTAGGGACCTGCTGGTTCCGGATCTCTTGTACCTTCCCACCTCATACAGACCCACAAGTACCAGAACCAGGGATCTAAGTCATCCTAATGTTCTAAGGGACACTGGAGATTTTTTAAAGGCTTTGGGGGAGATAGATAGAGGTACACCCAGGACTCATTATTTAATGGTTACTCTGGATGTACAGAGCCTATTTACGGTCATAAATAACCAATATGGAATATCAGCAGTTGGCAGTTTATTGAAGGATAGAGGAGCTAATGATTCACAGGTTGATCTTGTGAAGACTATGCTTACTATGGTACTAGAGAATAACATCTTTTTGGGTTTACAACAACTGTAGAGACAGGCACAGGGTGTCGCCATGGGCACACCCTGTGCCAATACATATGCTAATTTAGTGCTTTCCTTTTGGGAAAATCAATATATTTTCAACAACACAATCTGGTTACCGTCCATCAAGCTATATAAGAGGTTTCTGGACGATGTGTTTATTTTGTGGGAGGGGGAGCCAGCTCGCTTGGATGAGTTTATATCTTTCCTATATTCCACCACCACGTTTTTCAGATTTATTTTATTTTATTTTATTTTATTTTTTTATTTTTTTTATTTAACATTTGTTGACCGGGAATGTCCGACTAGGTTCCACAGAGCCTGTTTTCAGCGGAGGCCCGGGGAGAAATGCTCCAGATTTACTAAAAGTACCTCCTATTCTCAGTTAGATTTTTTGGATGTCACCATAGAACAAACTGAAACAGGTTTTTCCACTGGTATATATAGGAAGGAGTGTTGGAAGAATACTCTCCTTTCATTTGATAGCATGCATCCACGGTATACATTCCCCAACATTGTGGAAGGACAACTAGGCAGGATCTCAAGAGTATGTACTGAGGATTCCTGTTTCGAAGGGGAAATGAGCAAATTGAGAGGTTACTTTGAAGAAAGAGGTTATAGGGGAGATATGGTGAACAAGGTTGTTGAAGGTAGTAAACACAAGAGGAAACATGTGTATAGACCTTGGATGAATCGTCCCATAGATGAACATAATGCAACTTCTAAGAATGGCACCAATATTCTTAAACCTAAAGTAATGTTCACATATAGTAGTAACATTAATGATATAGGTGAGATTGTTAAAAAGAACTGGAACATTCTAGTAAGTGATGATAGGATTAGGGGGTTAGTAGGATCTAGCCCTTGTATTGCATACAGGAAGAACAAGAGTTTAAAAGATCTGCTATGTGGAGAGTATCATTCCAAAAAACTGAGTTTTAAGTCACAAGCAGGCACTGTACCTTGTGGTACCTGTAAGGCCTGCGCCTTTATCAATAAGGACACTACTTTTCTGCATCCTGTCTCAGGTAGAATCTTTTCTTTAAAAGCCAGGGCTACATGTAGAACAAAGGACATTGTTTATCTGGCCAATTGTGGTTCTTGTCCTTGTTTTTATGTGGGCAAAACCAACAATATGTTTAAGGTCAGGATCCTACAGCATTTATCTGCCATTAGGAACAGTGATCAGCACAATGCCCTCTTTAGACATATTCAAGATAATCCCACACACAATTTTAGCTTTAGGGCTATAGTTAATGTTAGTTTGGGTAGAAGGGTGGAGACATCAAACAATTAACTGAATTAATTGAGTCTAGATGGATTATACAGCTGATGGCCCACAGGGGGCCGGGTCTTAATGATGTCATCCCAGTGAAACCCACCCTGAAAAATAGGGGGGGTTTTTACTAGATGCTGATTGGAAGATGTTTTGTTTAAATTGTGAGTTTTGATGTCTGTTATTCATCTGATGAAGGGCTACCAACCCAAAAGCGCTTATCTGTTTTGTACCAGCTTTTATTAAAAGTTCTTACTTTTACTACTTGAAGCATCCAGCAGTGTTCTTCCAGGATTTTTCTGTTTTTTGCTTCGCTTGTGTGTGCCTTTGGAGGAACCATTTCAGCACCTAGCATTGATTATTGGACTTATTTCCTCAGGGAGATATATGCCTTACCTTTGGTGCGATTAGGGACCTGCTGGTTCCGGATCTCTTGTACCTTCCCACCTCATACAGACCCACAAGTACCAGAACCAGGGATCTAAGTCATCCTAATTAGATTAATAAAACAAGATGGAGAAGCAAATTTGTTACTCATTGCCTCCCCAACCTCTGGAGACGAATCTCTCTGCAGATCATACTGTGTGCTACACACTTCCTTCAAATGAGACTGGGAGAATTGGATGAAGATTGATAAATATACCCCGTGCTTTACTGTCATAGCCCTCCTTGAGAGTGGAAGTATAGTCTAGGGTGGTAAACGGTAAGGCACAATTTTTGCAAGACTCAGTTACCTTGAATTTTCTTATGATTCTTATGAATAAATAAAGTACAGAGCAGGACTAGAAAGTTTTCTTGGCAAAAAATTTGTTCAGGAAAAATATGTTAGTAGATTTAGAAGGAGTTGCAGCCTAATGCCTTCAAAATATTCATACATATTCATGAGAAATAAATATCTGATGGCTTATATGTGGTAGGGAGAATTTATTTCTTATGCAATATATTTCTGTAAATTAGTTTTTCTTGATCTCCATGTGATCTACTTCTTTCAACAGCATTCCTGTGGCTGAGTTGTATTTTGCAGTTTTGTCACTCACATTGTCACTGCCTGGTGAAAGAGGAAAAGTGAAGTGTATGCTTTGAAGTATATTTTCTTCTTCCTCAAAGCCTGTGTTATCTTGGACTGAGAATACATACAGGTGCAGGAGACTGTGAAAACCTATGGTTTAATACCATCCCATTGCTTTAAATATACTGTAAATGAGTATATACGCATACACACACAGACACACACAGACACACACCCACACATAGTATGGTAGGTAATCATTTCAATGTCAAGGCTCAGACTGTCAAGTCCACAAATGTGGAGATCAAATGAGATCTCGAAGCTGGTTGATATACGTTCAGAGCTGGTTTTAGGGGGCTAACCAGCCCTCACATTGAGGTATGCAAAGGGGCTTGTCCCCCTGCAAAAAAACAAGCTTAAAGGTGAAGAGTGATGTTCTATATGCAGGAACATATTAGGGACATAAAAAATAAGAAATGAGAGTCCCCTTGGGAGTAATTTTTTGACAGCACATAACTCTAACCCTGATTCTCTTAGGGGTTGTGTCTTGGAAAATTGCAAGTTGGCATAGGTGAATGTGTGTCTTTAAAAAAAGAAACCTTGCTGATTTTAAAGTATCGTACTTTGGAGCCTCAGGGACTCAACAAAGAATGTAATTGGAAGTATGATTTGAATTGTATGCTTAACTGATTCATTGTTTTGAGCAGCATGCTGTATATAAGCAAACAGTATTTTGTAGTGTTTTTACTCTTGGAAGGCTGTGTAGGCTGAGGCGCTAAGTGTTTCATTAAATTCGCTTACTTCCTGGATCGGTGGTCTTGGTGGTATTTTATAATGTTCTATATGTACTCGTCTCTTGTATTTTTTGTCTGTTTTTTTGGTATTTTGATACTCAGTAATCTTATTCATGATATTATAGTTGAGAGCCACATGGTGGTGAATGACCATCAGATGAGGTAAATAGGGCAGAAATGAGAGAATTTTAAGGTGAGTCATGATTGTGTTCTAATGGTGGACTACTTGGATTAGGACAGAACAATAGGAAGGTTATTAATAGGAAGAATATAGCAAAGGAATGGGGATTGGTCCTTGTAAATCAACATACCTGAGTTTAGGTGGGGAACCTGTTACTAACTTGCATCTACTTAAGGTCAACATTAAAAGAGACTCCATGCTCCTCTGTGGATTGTTGCCATGATTGTGACATGTGGATTGAACTGTATATCTTATTGTAATTTTCCAGTTTAGCTGTCATTTTTACCTTTGACAGTTTTTAAGAAGAAATACAACTATTTCTTTTATTTTTACTTTTGTTGGAATCGGAGTAGAAGGGCACACTGGTAAGGGCTCTTAAGATATTAGCCTAGTAATCTCCTATGAACCTGTTTGTCAAATTCTATTGACATTGTCACATACCAATGTGACCTGTTCAACAATTCAGAGAAATGAAAAAATGCAGTACGTGCATTACAGTCAGAAACTAAAAATAAAAACAAGAAAAGAAAAAAAATGTAGCACCTGCATCCCACTCCGAAACTAGAAGTAAAACAAGTATATCATGTAGCTTCTTAACTTGAATTGCTTTTGGTTCCTTAAATAAAGGCTTTATTTCTTTGGCAAACATGTCAACATACTTCTGTGCAGCAAGTCCAGATAGCACTGTGCCATGCTCAGATAACAGCAAGCAGTTACAACACCCTCACTAACCTTCAGTGCAAGGAAGTTACTAGTAGGAGGACTATGGAAACCTGTTATGATAACGTGTGAAAAATACTGCAGAGGAAGCACAATCTAAACACAAATAAACTTACATTTGTACATATATCAGTACAAGGAGATCTGATTGGGTCAATTTATTTATTAATTGAGTTACTATTTTTTTAACTGGGAACATCCAGCTGGGTAGATTAATTTACAGAAAACACTCAGGGAAAAAAAATTCCACAAGTAATAATAAATTAATTGAAGTACAAAATCAATAAAGTAGACAGGACTGTAAATGTCTGTCTTTTCGGCTTTTCCCGGTTAGGGGTCGCCACAGCAGAACTCTGGTCCGCTAATAATTGGCAGTAGATTTTTTTTTTATAGTGCCGAGTTGCAAGCCCCACGCCCAACCTTTAGTGAAGGCACATCCATTCATGCATGTTTTTCGGAGGCCACTCGACCGCAGGGAGGACATGCAGACTCCACACAGAAGGCACTCCAGCCGAGAATTGAACAGAAGAACCCCTTGCTGTGAGGCAACAATGCTACCACTGTACCACCGCGGCTTCTAGACAGGACTGTAAATAATAATAAAAATAATAATAATAATTAAAATTCCAACAGATTTGTTTAAAACAACCTATCCTAGCAACAGCTTTGTCATACTCTTCCAGGGATTACAAAGATGGATTGAAACAGTAGGTATTTAAATACATCTAGTACACCAATAAAAGAGTAAAAATAAATCATAAAAATAAACAAACAATTAATTTCTCCAATAATAGTCCAAGTTTTTCCGCAGGTCTGTAAAGTGCTAACTTTCATTTGTATTAATTTTAGGGCCATTGTATTCTTAGAACCTTAAAGATACAAGAAGTGATAAGTAGTGGAGTTAGAACATCCAAGTACAAAACAGTGACATGAAATAAAGTAGTAACATTAAAAACACTTTGTACTATGATGTAACGGAGGTAGAAACAAATCACATAATATTACCCATATACATGATCAAATACTGAGGATAGGTTTTAGAGTTCTGTCTTGTACAGCAGAATACAACCTACTAGAAGATGCAAATGACATTTAGATTGCTATGTCCACTAATGAGAGATACAATAGTGCAGTAGAGCAACAGATATACATATTTACAAAGGTTCATGTAGTAAAAGAGAGAGGCTGGCAATGGGCACAAAACTGGGGAAGAGAGTTGAAGGGATAAGTGAATGGTTGGAATATATGAGTGGCATTATAGCTATACACTACTGGAGTGTTTTCCATGGCTTATAACCATATTTCAGTAACTTCACAGATGTCAGCATTCTCCAGGGTGAGGACAACTTCTAGAGAGGCAGTTTTTTGTTGAGACTCCTAGCACTGATCATTAAGACCATTAGCTTGTCCTGACTAGCTTTTGTTATGTTGGAAGGTTTGTCTATTTGGTAATGCCTAAAAAAGGCACCATAGGGGAGACTAATGTTTTGGCCAATATCTGAAAGCCTAGAGGTGACAGATGGAAGTCCATCACTGGCAAAGCATTCTGGCCTGTCAACCATGTCCTCCTAGGCTCACAAGTATTGGACCCATTTGGGATGACACCAGTAGCTAAGCCAATTGTTAAAGTTGATCATTTTCTGCTGGTATTGTGGCATCATCCCTGGAGATGGTAGGATGCTGCTCAGTGCTAGGCTCATACCTGCTGGTATTGTGACATCATCCTTGGAGATGGTAGAATGCTGCTCAGTGCTAGACTCATACCTGCTGGTACTGTGGCATCATCCTTGGAGATGGTAGGATTCTGCTCAGTGCTAGGCTCATACCTGCTGGTATTGTGGAATTATCCTTGGAGACAGTAGAATGCTGCTCAGTGCTAGGCTAATACCTGCTTGTGACACATATTCTGTGAACTCAATCATGTCTCTCTTCATAAAGTCCAAGCAGGTTCATCTCAGGTCATTCACATCCACATGGACTATGAATGAGTCATACTGGTACTTAGGAGTAAGTGGCCTGAGTGCTTCTGTAATCTGGTGAATCCACACCCCTGGCAGGCAGCTAAATGTATCCTTCTTATCCAGCCTGGTAATAGGGACATCTGTGTGTCTCACAGTGGATTCTCCTATGACTAGAATTTTTGGTTGAGGAGTGTTTCGCCTTATGGGCTTGATAATTGAGACACAATCAGATACGGCTATGTGTTCTGATGGGAATTGTCTGAAGACTGCTCCTTAGAAGTCTTTGAGGTTTGCGTAAGTTACATGTGAGCATCTCTGCATACGTGGATCTATGCCTGCTCCTTTGTGGGTGTGGTGAGTGATATGTGTGAGTCACTGATAACCTGTTTTTTGTTTTTCTTTGTTTGTACATGGGAGTCTAGCCTCAAGTGTCAGTGAGTAACTACATCTTTCATATATTGTATTTGTCTGTTTGAGAATTAAATGGCTGTCAGTATACATAAGGCAATTGCTACATTGCCTTAGGATGCTCAAACCCACCCAGCTGGATGCAGAGATAGCAGGCAAGTGCCCATCTAGGGTTGCAGGTCCTAATGTGTACTTGCAAGGGAAAGGAGTGGAGGGTGTTTGTAACTGGATGAGAAGAGTGTTTACTTGGTGTAATCTGCAGCTAACCTAACCAGCAATGCTGCCCAGTGCCTAAACCAGATACAATCTGAGCAGCTATGGTCCTGGGTGCAATAATAAGGTAAGGTAGAACTTAATAGTCCTAACTAAACATGTAAATGTTTTTCATCGAGCAAACTAGTTGCCCCATGAGTAACACATGACTGTGAAAGTTCTGAGGTGAATTTTATAGGAAAAATTCATCTTCTGGTGATTTCTTGTATACAAGGCACCAGTAACCACTGCTGTGCAAAGAACAGCTTCAGGCAAATGTGAGGCTTATATACAAGAGAAATATAAATACTAATTATCACTTTGCAGACTTTTACAAGCCTAGTCAATAACTAAAGATTAGAATCAAACCTGTACCTTATAATGCTGAAGTTAAGACCTTAACTATTATGCCAACTCTCCACAGTTAAGTAACTGAGAAGACAGGAAGCAAGATATTGAAGAAAAATATATGAAGACAGATATGCACAGAAACCCAGATGAAGCAATGTTTATTTATTTGTTTATTCTTTAATGAATCAGTTAAACAAAAATTAATAAGGAATCAGTAATTAGTGAGAACACTAAAAATATGCAATAGATACCAGACATGCTGGCAGAGTACAGCATTCAGACAGCTCTTAACACATGGGAAAATATAGGAAAGGTAATGACTGAAGCTCTATCATAACTAAATATAAATCAGTCTAAGCTGAAATAATAAATATTAGAAAGTAAACGACACATAAAGAAATGATCACATCATAATGTCCATCCCCAGAAGGGAAATCAGGCCTAGAAAACATAATATTCAAAATAACTAGTTATTGGGCTGCAGGTAAATTTGAATGAGGTAGAACTGTGGATCAAGATAAAAAAGTAATTTTGTTTTATTTTCTGCCCAAAGTGATCCAGTAAGTGTCTTGCTGACAGACATAAAGTATTCAAATAAATAATTTAGGAGTTGTATGCCACGGTGGTGCAGCGGTAGCGTTGTTGCCTCACAGCAAGAGGTTCTCCTGTTCGATTCTCGGCTGGAGTGCAGGGAGTGCCTTCTGTGTGGTGTCTGCAAGTCCTCCCCACGGTTGGGTGGGCGTTCAAAAGACATGTGTAAATGGGCGTGCCTTCGTTGAAGGTTGAACGTCGAGCTGGCACCACGGCGTTCGTCAAAATCTACTGCCAATCATTAGCGGACCAGAGTTCCGCTGTGGCAACCCCTAACCGGGAAAAGCCAAAAGACAACAACAACTCATC
Source organism: Protopterus annectens (assembly GCF_019279795.1). Classification (NCBI taxonomy): domain Eukaryota; kingdom Metazoa; phylum Chordata; order Ceratodontiformes; family Protopteridae; genus Protopterus; species Protopterus annectens. The sequence goes on along the minus strand of NC_056747.1, from coordinate 1,262,035,011 downwards.
ATTACAGGATGAAGGTTTCCTTCAGCTTAAATCCCAAACTATAATGCTACACTATCATAGTTAATATGTTAGAACAGCTGTTAGAAAAAAATTTTCAAGAGGAAAATGTAGCTAGAAACTGTCGCTTTTGTGCTGGTAAACGAATAAACGAGTATTCGTGGGTTCTGTGTAAGCAGCTTTATTCTATACAAACACATCACTGTAAAGGCTTATTGACTATAACTAAGTAACTTATTTGCAAACTAACTACTGCGATCATACATGCTTACTCACTGGCTGCTTCTATAAAATGCCTCTAGGGATTGCACGTGTCTGGAATTTATACGTGCACGCACAACCTTGCATGCTTCTAAAAAACATAGCACACACACATTACACTCTGATCTACAGCCTCCCTCTGAGAAATAGATAATGCAATTTGTCATAAGACTATTTAGCATGCAGAAGTCACAGATAATCAATAGACATGCATTATACAATACTAAGCATGCACATATATATATATATATATATATATATATATATATATATATATATATATATATATACACACTCAAGTCCACATTGCTGTGTATTTCACACTAGGCTTAGAAACTCGTCCATATCATGTGACATAAAATTGGGAATTAGATTTAGCAACTGGAACAGTTTCTGCAAAATGGTTGACCTGTGGAATGTTCAAATTACTTTCTAGAACAGAATCCTACTATTGAACACATTCTGGTCTGGAAACAATGTCTCACCCATTCTTTGATTTAGAGTTTGCATCACAGATGCAATGTTATGATTGCAATGATGATGGTTCTGGTACAGGAAGAACATGTCTGCGATTCCTCCTATATGCCACACTCTTGGATCTTACCTATAGGATCTTGGCTCGGTACAGATGTTTGTAATCTGTCCTATTCGATCAAAACCTTTCGTTGTCTGGATTCGTATCATCTCTCCTTCCCTCAATAAATAAAGTAATCTGCTCGATTTGTAGTAACTAGAATTCTGGATATTATGCTTCTCAAACAACTGAGCCTTGATGGTTTTATTGTTCTTAAAATTAGGCTTCAACAAACTGGATGAAATAGATAACATAGTTCTAGTTTGTGTGGAAAATAGTCTTTGAGCAGGTGAGCCAAGAATATCATCATGAGGAATGTTTCTGAGATTAAGTAAATTCAAGAATACATCAGTATTGTCAAGCTTTGACTTCTCAAGTAATTGCTTTGCACTCTGTACAGCTCATTCAGCTAGACCATTGGACTGCGGATATTCAGGACTACTAGTTACATATACGAAGCCCTATTCTCTCACCAACCTCTGAAACGACTGTCTAGTAAATTGAGTACCACTGTCAGAATAAAGTTTGTATGGACTACCAGGAACTGAGAAATAACATTTCAACTTAGTGATAACAGCTGTTGAGGTAAAGTTTGGTAGCAGATCAATCTCAAACCAATTTGAATAAGAGTCTACCAAATCTAAGTAGTGTTGATTGTTCCACTCAAAGATATCAGTAGCTAGAGTAGACCAAGGTAGTTCAGGTATTCACCTGAAGTGGTTCTCTTTGCAAATGCGCTCTGGTACTATTACATACTGAACAAGAATTAAGAACTCTACCAATGCCCTTTAATAATGAAGGTCAAAATGCTAATTTTCTTGCTCTTCTCTTAGTGAATAACAAACCTGGGTGACCACGATGCAAAATCTGAACATATTCTTTCTGTGAGGAAGCATGAACAAGAATTTTAGGACCTTTGTAAATAATATCATCTTCCATCAATGATTCATCTCTGTATGGAAAATATGATTGCACTTCAGGTGATACACGAGATTAATTTGATGTCCATCCGACATTGATATAGTGATTAAGCTTTTGTGAAATAGGATCAGTTATGGTGTGATCTCTTAACTCATCAAGTCTAGTGGTGGAAAAATTATGCACTGACATTACATCAAAGGCAAAAGTTTCAGCATCAAGCTGTTCTGTGATATTTGTAGGTGATCTGGATAAAGTATCAGCCAGATAAAGCAATTTACCTTTAGTCCAGACCACTTTGAAACTGTACTTTTGCAATTTGAGCATCATTCTTTGTAATCTTGCTGGAGCTCAGTGCATAGGCTTCTTTAGAATAGGTTGGTGGTCAGTGAAGAAATGTATTTCTTTCTTTTCTGAAGAAATGTCAAGCAGAGGTCTTTATTTTGCCTCTGAAGAAATGTCATTGAAGAAAATGTCCAAAAGTAGACCAGACAAACTCCGTACTACTGTATCTGTTATACTTTATTTGTCTCAGAACAAATTCTTGCCAAACAGTTAATTCTGTCAGAGCTATTTCAATTCTATTATAACACAGCTAGACAGATGACTAGACTAAGGCACCCCTGAATGAAACATACTGTCCATTTTATATACTCTTTTCAACCAATGTTATTTTTAATGTCCTTGCGACTTGTTCTTCTGGTTTCTGTCTGTCATGAAAAAGTCCATGGTTATTTCATATCCTTTTTTTGGTCCTTGCTGTATCTGAAGACTTCACAAAAGTCTCTCCACATCATCTTTGTGTCACTTGACCTGTCTGCATTTTATTTATTTATTTCTGCATCTGAAAGCCAAGAAAGTCAACTTCCTTTTTTTTCTATAACAGGATGCGTTTACAGTATTGCCCACAGCTATATGTTATTAATAAAAATGAAAATTGCTAGCATTCACTGGGTAAAACCACTGTGGTGTAAAATGAATAAATGTACATAAAAAGAAAAATATATACACCATCAGGTCTGTTGAAGCTCCAATGCGAAAGTGCTTACCTGTTTTTGTGCTGGAATAAATAGTGGATTTTTATTTCTTTGACTGGCTGAGTATTTGTCCTCATCGAGTTGCAGCTGTGTTTTACCTCTGATGGTGTATATATTTTTTCTTTTATATTTTTTCTTTATATGTTATTAATATCTAAGCTGAACATAACTGTTCTTGCAAAGCAAGCATATTAGTTTGAAAACTGATGTTTGGCCTTGCACATTTCCTTTCACTGTACACACAGTATATTGCGGAAAAGCATTTTAATTTACACAAAATCTATCAATTCGCACTTTTTTATTTAAGACCCATGAAAATTGTAAGACAATTTACAACAGAATATGATCTTTAGTACTTTGAATTCCTTGGTCTGTTCCAACATACGGATCCTTTGCATTTAATGCTATTTTTTAAAGAATGTTACATTACCAACAACTGTAACTTGATTAATACTTTTATTAGCACAAATCTTATAATGACAATAAGAGCAATTAATGCGGAATTTGTAGTACCCCACCATAGACACATAGCAGTTATTACCTATTTTTAACTGTTTTATGCTTCCTTAAACAAGTTGTCAACCTTGCAGTTACACACACGCATTTATTTCAAAATCTTGTCAAGTTAACCGTTGCTTTACAAGGCAAAACCTTGAATTAGAAACAAGCATATTTCTTTTGCATTGCATAATTTCATTATTGCTTTGGGAAAAGAATATCTAAAAAAAGCAATTTACAGGAAAATGTGATCCTCTGTACTTGATAGCCTTTCTTCATTGTTAACGACAGTTACTTGTTTGACAGTTTTATAACACATCTGCTATGTTATATCTGAGATAGCTCCATAAGTTGCATTGTTTCTATAATAGCAATATATAAACTGAACAAGGCAATCTATGCAAATAAAGCAAAGAAAAAATGGGGAGAGATACTCGGATATAATAAATCATGAGAACAGGGACATAATCGGATACCTGATTTCAATACATTTTGGACATGCAAAATTTGTTTGCAAAGGCATGTAACAAGTCAAATTGTTGGGTTTTTAGCCACATTCCTTACAGTCAGTTTCAATCTGAATAGCTCGACCATAAATATAATCATGAAACTTGGAACATGCAAAAACTATTGCCAAAATCGTTTTCTTGATTTGTGCATAATGCATCTCAGTCTGAGTTAATTTCCTAGATGCATAGGCTACTGGTCTGCCCTCTTGAAGAATAACTGTGCCAAGACCAAATTTTGAAGCATCACAGGAAAGAAAGACTGTTTTTTTGACATAATAGTACCTTAACGTAGGTGAGGTGGCAATTTTCTTCTTAAGGTCATCAAACGCCTTCTGATTTTCTAACCATGACCATACAACATTTTTGCATGTTAGCTCTCTCATAGGTGGTGTCAACTCATGGACGTCTGGGATAAATTTGCCGAAATAGTTGACCATGCCCAGAAAATGCTGTAAACTTTGCACATTGTCTGGTGCTGACTTCCCTAGAATTGCTGTTTGCTTGGTAGGATCAGATCTTAAGCCTGTACTTGTGAACAAATGTCCTATGTGGGTCACTTCTGGAAGTCTGAATTTGCACTTCAAGGGATTACGCTTCAAATTTACTTCATGTGCTCTGTCAGGAACTGTCTTGGGGTTTCTGTCATGCTCTGCTTCGTCATTGCCTCCAATTAACAGATCATCCACTATTAACTCACAAGAATAACCTGAAAAAATTTGTTCCATCGCACACTGAAAGGCTTCACTTGCAGAATTTATTCCAAATGATATCCTTAGAAACCTGTATTTGCCAAACAGAGTACCAAAAGTAGTGAGAAATGAGGATTTGCGATCAAGCATCACTTGCCAAAATGAACTCTCTGCATCCAAAACAAAAAATACAGTGGCATTTGGTAAAGCTCCAACTTCCTCAACTATGCACATTGGATGATATTGTCTTTTAAATGCTTTCTTCAAATCTCTAGGATCAATGCATATTCTGATTTCATCTGAGCCTTTCTTGTGGGCGGCTACCATAGACAACACCCATTCAGTTGGTTCTGTGACTGGACAAATCACACCTTGTTGCACCATCTTGTCCAATTGAGCTTTAACTTTATTTTGTATTGCTATTGGAACTCTTCTTGCTGGTCTGTCTACTGGAGTGACCTCTGGGTCTAACTTCATGGAATATACAACTGGAAGTTTGCCCAACTTGTCATCGCATCAGCATACTCTGAGAAAATGGCTTCAGAAAAATTTGAACTTGGAACTGCACTCACATGATGAACCTGTTCAACAAAAGAAAGCAGATTCATTCTCAAACTGTCTTTGAGACCTAGTAAAGACTGCACTGGTCATCAGACTAAGTAGAATAATAATAAATAACATGAAAGTATTACTGAACTTTCAGTATGAATTTCTTTACCTCCATGCACAGCAAGTCTCACACTGCTGGTTACATTGAGTTGTTCGTTAGTTCTCACTTTTGCAAATGTATCTGCTGATATAACATTACACTTTGACCCAGTGTCTACTTTGAGATCTGTGGATTTTCCATTGATCCGGATCATACAAAACATGTCAATCCTTGTTAATAAGTTTACTGCATCAACTCTTTCTCCAAGTACTGATACACCATCAACATAGAAAGCTGACTGTTTTGCCTCAACTTGCTTTCTTGTGCGACCTTTCTTTACAACTGAATGAGGCTTGCTTGATTTGCAAAACATTTGGAAATGGTTCCATTTTTTACACTTGTGGCATTGCTGACCAAATGCTAAACACTTCTCTCTTTTAGATTCATGATTTGCACCACAGTTGTGACAGTTAATAAAGCTAGACATGGGTTTTGCTGACTCACATTTCTGTTGCAGTGAGCTGGCGGTGGAGCGTGCACTTTTTCTGGAACATTCTGGAAAGCTCATAACCTTCTTTGGAAATCCTGTGGCTACCCCTTTCTTAGGCCTGTTTCTGTTTGCCATGTATTGCATACTATCTATGTTTGCACTGGAGCTCATTGAAACCATGCTTTTGTGGAGAAATGCATTCACAGACAATTACTTGACCATCTAACCCAAAATAATTTACTTTCCAACTGTCAACATGGATTCAGACCTTCACATAGCACTAGTACTGCCCTTCTTTCCTTCACAGATTGTATCAACAAAAACCGCAAACTTAACAAGCTTTCTTCAGCACTATTTATTGACCTGTCTAAAACTTTTGACATGGTAAATCACCAAATTCTCATCAAAATACTGAAATCCCTGTCACTAGATACATCTTCTAGAAAGTGGTTCCAGTCCTACTTTGATAAAAGACAACAGGCCGTACTATGGCACAAGTCTCTCTCTCCACTCACCTGCCCGTCAACCTTGGTGTCCCTCAAGGGTCCATCATAGGACCTCTACTTTTTTCCATATTTATTAATGACCTTCACCTTGCCATTCCCCAAGCCACATGCATACAATATGCAGACGACGCCACACTGATATGCTCAGCCACCTCCTCTTCTGAACTTCAATCTCTTACCCAAGTATTTAACACAGTTGAGCAATGGTTCACACATAGATGCCTTCTCCTAAACCCCAAAAAGACTAAACCCCTCCTCTTCTCTCCCACCAATAAGTCATCTCCTCTTGATTTCTCAGTTATCTCTTCCAATAAAACTATTATATCCCCTGAACCAACCACCAAACTATTGGGTATCGCCATTGACAACAATCTGAACTTTGATATCCATATTAACAATACTATAAAACTGTCAACAAAAAACTTGGCTCTCTCTATAGGATAAAATCCTTCCTCTTACCTTCAGCTAAAACCACTATAGCATACACTCATCTAATCTCTTCACTTCCTTATGCCTCACCCATTTTTACTAATCTATCTAAAAATAATCTTAGCAAATTGCAAATGTCTTACAATAACATTGCCAGATTTGCTACAGGCAACCCATTTAGAACCCACCATTGCATTAATTTAAAGCAGCTGGGATGGCTTGAACTACAAAATCTGATTAAATTCCATCAACTATCTATAGCCCACAGCACTCTTTACAAACCTTCCAAAACTCCTATTCTATCCACACTCATCACTCCCTATAAAAACCTGAAATCCTTCAGGTCTTCTCAGAGACTTCTAGTACATACCACTAAACCAAAAAACAAGGCTGGCGACTCCGTCTTTTCTAATATTGTTGGAAAAGCCTGGAATCTCCTCCCCAGTGAACTCTCCTCACTTCCCTCACTATCCTACTTCAAAAACAAATTGAAAGTGTTCCTCAGAACACACTGGCTATGCCCCTGTACTAAGCCTGACTAGTTATGTATCTCTTAATACTTTGCTCTTCCTACCCCTTCTACTCATTAACTGTAATTCCTTCCTTATTAACCATAATACTATCTCCCTCTAGAACATCTTGATTGTACTAGCATGCTATGTTATGCCTGTATTCTGCACTGCTGAATTTACTGTGATAACCTGTAATATGCATTGTAAATATGATTTTTTTTGTTTAATGTTTCCTTATTTGTTATCTTGTTAATTTCATTGTTCTATCTTGGAGCTTATCTCCCTAGGCCTCTACTGAAAATGGACATGTATCCAGTTAGACTAGCCTGGGCAACAAATGTAAAATAAAAAATAAATAATAAATTAGTCCGTCACCTCATGGATCTGACAATTCTCTGTTGCTTTGCTTAATGTCAAAAGTAAAATCTTTCTCACTGCAGCACTATTAATACCACACACAAGTCTGTCCTTTATTAGCTCATCTTTCAGATCACCAAACTGACATGTTTTAGCTTTGTTTCTCAAGTCAGTTATATAAGCTGCAAACATTTCCCCTGATTTCTGATTCCTTGTGTAAAAGAAATGCCTCTCTAATGTAATGTTCGTCTGGGGATTACACACTCTTTGAACATGCTCTTCAAATACTCTGGGTCTTTCTTTGTTTCAGCTTCCACAACAATATGGCAGTCTGGACCTTCACCTCTATACACTGCTGGTGCATATACAAATGAACGCTCTCTTTCTATGGCCTCAGATCCTGCTAGATTTAGCAAATTGAATGCCCTGGTACATGCATCTCTATCTGCATAAGCTGCTTATATGAAAATATCATATTCTTGTTCAAATATTCTCCAGTTCTCTGCAATATTCTGATCAAATACAAGTGGTTGAGGTTTTCAAAATCCGTCTGCCATATTAACACATTCCAGCGAAGGGTCTTGCAATTAAGCACGAATATACGTTCACACACATGTGCATAAGTAATTGTCATAAACATGGTTTGCTCATTGCTTTTGTACTTTGTACTTGTACTTTCTCTAATTAAGCTTATCAGAATTATGCAAATGAATAACCTCGTAGTACTCTCAAATAACTGGACTTTGCAAAATAAACTTCTCAGGCTTCTCAAGGCTCTATTGCACTTTGAGAAATAGCTTTTTAGATTTCTTGATGCTTTACTGTACTTTGCAAAATAACTTTGTAAATTTCTCGATACTTTAAGCTTTGCAGAAAAATTTCTCAGACTTTTTGACACTCCATGAAATCTTTGATTAGTAAAGGCAAAAATGCTAAAGTCATTTATCATCACTCGCCATGCTTGTCGAATCGATAAAGGTAGAAATGCCAAAGTCATGCACTTTTGGAAATGGTAGAGGCAGAAATGCTAAAGTCATTAACTTTCGAATCTGGTAAAGGCAGAAATGCTGAAATCATTAACATTCGGAAATGGTAAAGGTAAAAATGCCAAAGTAATTACTTGGGACTTTATCGATGAAGGCAGGCATGCTACAGTCATACACCACTACTTGTTAAAGTCGTCTCTTTAAGAAACATTCAAGAACTTTACGATGCAACTGAGCCACTCACGAGCACTGTAATACTCTTACAATCTTTTGTAAAAATACCTTTTATCAATACAAGAAACATATCAAGCAACTGTACAATGCCAATAAACTAAACTTCTATTGCCCAAATTCAATCTCTTTTGAAGTATTTGCACTTTGCAAACAACCACATGCAGTACACTGAAGTGTCCCCAAAATGGTGATACCTTGTTAGGCAACTCCTTACAGTACAAGAAGCACTTTGCAATGGCGACACTTTGCAAATAGACACACCCAGAACAAGAACTTTTCTTCAAATAACTATGCTCTGACTAGATTTTATGAGATAGTTGCACTTTGGACACAGTGAACTCTTTGAAATACATGCACAGTAATAAACACACACTGTTAGCACTTTTACACACTCTGAGATAATTTAAATACCTTTAATTGTGCCCTTGATACAGTACAAGGTTGTAGTTATGCCCAAATACAAGCGGTCACCTTGCTTTATTTTTGCTTACTGTGTCTGTTTCTCTTTTCTTATTATATTCTTTTTTCTTGTTTAAGCCCTTTTTTTAATGCCCAACGTGCTTCTTATGTGCTTGTTTTACTCTAAACATGCCCAGTTCTGCCTTAAACACACTTGTTCTGCCTTAAACATGCTCATTTTGCACTCTAGAGCCAATCGTTTTGTCAAATACTTTTATCTTTAACATTTTCTTTAGTTAACAAACTTTTTATACTTTCTGCTTGCCTCATAATGCGGTTTGTGCCCTTGTAATGCCCTTTATTTGCTTCCTTTCGCATCAAGTAAATAATTCTTATCATTTTCCATAACCTTTAATTATTTCTGGTTGTGTTTGTACTATTTACTCTCAGTTTTACATCTCATGGCTCCAAATGTTCTTCTGTTTTCTGACACCATGTCGCTTTTGTGTTGGTGCAGGAATAAACGAGTATTAGAGGGTTCTGTTTAAGCAGCTTTATTCTACACAAACTCATCACTGTAAAGGCTTATTGACTATGACTAAGTAACATATACCAACTAACTACTGTGAGCATATATGCTCACTCACTGGCTGCTTCTACAAAATGGCACTAGAGATTGCATGTGTCTGGAATTTATATGTGCACGCCCAGCCTCGCATGCTTCTTAAAGACATAGCACACACATGTTACACTCTGACATTCTCCGGTGGTACTTTCCCAGAAGGCAACTCTGTCTAAAAGACAAATGCCTTGCCTCCACCTCCAAATCTCACAATGCTGCAGGAAATGCCTTGTACTCCAACTTTATATCTAAGCTCTAGAACTCTCTGCCACCACCCATATAAAATATTGAAATGTTAGAACCTTTAAAACACAAATTAATAACATCTCAAAGACACATGAAAATGCTACTACCTCTGTCACTGGATAAATCTGTACTCCATCAACATGTTATATCTTACACTATCCTACAATTTAAGAACCACAGCCACCAAGAAGCCCTCTACTACTACAAAAGCCCCCTTATACTACCAGTGCCTACATCACCCCGACCTTTGGCCTTTTACACCTATCCCACTCCCTTTAACTTTACTTCTTCTATGTATTTCCAAATAAGCAATTTCTTCCTCTTTCCATCTTCTCTTAAACGTACAGAATCCTTTCCATTTATTTTCAGCACCTGCATTAATATCATTTTTAGTATGGAAACCGTATTTATAAACTTCTTCTTCTTTCGGCTTTTCCTGGTTAGGGGTCGCCACAGTGGATCACTTGTCCGCTCATGATTGGTATTGGAGTTTTACAGTGTCAAGTTGCCAGCCGACACCCAACCTTCCACAGAAGGCACACCCACACACCTAGGGCCAATTTAGAGTGTCCAATCCATCTACAGCATGTCTTTGGGATGTGGGAGGAAACCGGAGCACCCAGAGGAAACCCACGTGACCACAGGGAGGACATGCAGACTCTGCACAGAAGGCACCCCAGCCGAGAATCAAACCGGAGAACCTCTTGCTGTGAGGCAGCAATGCTAACCGCTGCACCACCGTGGCCGCCCAAAACCATATTTATAAACAATTGTTGTAATTTGCTGTGGAACAGTCTTAAAAATGTGTGATTTTTGTACTGGACATTTTCTTCTGGGCCACAAATAAAAAGGTGTTACTTGTTGGCCAGTTGGACTTCTCCAGTAAACAAACACAAAATAAAATAATAAATAAATGAACACAATATAATAACATTCGTTAGGAAATTTATCTAGAAATCAGTCTGTTCATTGCAGCTAATTGCCAAAGGAATGTCCTCAACCTCTAAAGAGGTTATTGTCCCCTTGTATTCAGCACCGATCAAGTCACTACACCACAGGTATCATAATGATTCTATCATAATCCATGCAGTCGATAATCACCTGAGATGTACTTGAGACATACCTCCCTGCACTATGTGGATAGAGGCACTATTCAGCTCTCTGAATATGTGTCTCAGGCAAGTATGTGCCTTCCATTTAGCAGCGTTCTACCTTCACCAAGAGTGATGCCACAGTACAAATAAAAGATGATTGGCTTCAATAATTGGCTTGGTTTCTGGTGTCTTTCCATGGGGAGTTAATATTTCTCAATATGGGAGGACATGGTTAACAAGCCACACTGCTTTCCAAAGGATGGTCTACATCTGCTCCACCTAGTTTTCTGAATATTTACTAAAACTTTATCCACCCTTTAGAATCTTTTTTAGGAAGGCCAAATTAACAACCCTACCAACATAACAAATAGAACCCAAAGAAACATAAAGGTGCTACTGCTCAATGATAGGAACCTAAACAAGAACATCTACACCCTACAAGATCTCCTCACTCTGGAGAATATAGACATCTATGCCATTACTGAGACATGGTTTAAATTCACTGAAAGTACTCCAGCAGTGCTAGGATTCAGTGCCTTCCACACATTTGGACCATCGGCTAACCAGACAGAGACAAAAAGGTGGAATCTCGATCTACATAAGCAACAAATATACCTCTAGATTGGTTGAACAGGATGATTCTCTGGAGTTTATCCATGGGCAAATCACCATAGACAAAGTTCTTTACAATACTCTAGCAAGCTGTAGGTCACCCTCTGTGTCCCAAGTGTCCCACAAATCTCACAGCTTATACTTAGACCTTATGGAGACACTCACCATCAAACCAAGTACCCTATTCTTGGGAGACTTTAACTACCCCTCTGCAGACTGGGAAACATACACTGCCTCATACTTCCAGGCACAATGATTTCTGGACTTTATTAACACAAATACCCTTGACTAGATAGTGTGTACACCCACCTGAGGCTCAAATATACTGAAACAGGTACTCATCAATATGGGAAAGCTCTGGACACTCCCAGTGTCACATCCTCTTTGGTGAGATTGGACCAAAAAGTTGTCTCCTTCGAAATAAAAATCAGTTCAATAACCCCAGACAAACCCTGTAACAGAAACTTTTCCAAAGCAAACTACATTCTATTAAGTGATAGTTTGTCAAAATTCAATGCTCCTCTTAACCTTGAGGTCACAGCAACTTATGCAGATTTGTTCACAGAGACCCTGTACAACAATGTAAATGGCTGTATAGAGGCTGATGTACCTACTAAAAGAAAGCCCAAAACAAACTCTAAAACAAACCAAATTGGTGGAATACTAGTCTTAATGTATAACAAAAGCAAAAAGTCATGGCTGAAATCAAGAAGAGCAACTCACATAATGATAAGCGCTATATAATTAAACTAAAGAGTAAACTAAGAGGACTACTTAAGCCCAGCAAGGCCAATTACATGGTCAAGATAGTCTCACAGGCTACAGACAAATACAAGGCCTTCTACAGCTATGTCTGTAATCTAAAAGGCAACACACAACAGTGGGCCGAGCTGGTAGTCAATGGTGCCACCTTCACTGAAACAGAGTGATATAACAAATCTACTGGCTGACAAATTCAGCTTATACTTCACCCCCCCAATTCTTCCTGCCTCCCTCCATGAAATACCTACTAGCATAACCCTCCAGGTATTAGTAGGGAGCAGGTCATAGAGGCACTCACCAAAGTCGAAAACATAGCCTCAGTGGGTCTCAACAATATGCTGGGATGCCTCATAAACAGCTTGAAACATAGCCTATCATGACTATTAGAGTCACTTTTCAGCTACATCCTGAAAGCAGGCTTTGTACCATAAGAATGGAGGACTGCAACCATTATCCCACTTCATAAGGGTAGACTATCTACTGACCCCACAATCTACAGACTCAATACTCTGACTAGTCTAATATCCAAAGCCATGGAATGACTTATCATGGAGATGATCAACAAAGATGTAGGCATCCTTCAAACACTGGAACCAACCCAGTTTGGTACTGTCAAGGGAAGGTCATGCCTACTAAACCTAATGTATTTTTTGAGAAAGTGAGGGGAAACGGTGGATACTGCCTACTTGGTCCTAGCTAAGGTGTTCATTACAATACCCCACTTGGGTGTAGTTGACAAACCCACTGAACTGGGCATAAAACCCATACATAACCCACTGGATTGCCAGCTGGCTCACAGATAGGACCCAGGAAGTCGCAACTGGTGAGACTCCCACTACTAAGACTGGTCACCAGTGGGGTATCTCAGGGTTCCATGCTGAGGTCACTCCTATTTGCCATCTACTCCTCAGAGGTAAAGGCTAATTTCAAGGGTCTTTGGCTGAACAAGTTTACAGATGACTGCAGATTAGGAATTATCATTGATTCCCCATGACACAAATGGGTCTATGTTCGGCTGCAGAAAAGAAATATCAGCAAATGGCGAAACATCAAACGTAAAACATACACTGACGCAAACAACTAACACAAACAAATGACTGATGCCAAATTCATACATTAAAACTGAATGCCAAGAAATGTACTTTAGTGCCTTTTGGAAAATGGCTTATTACTTCATCAGTAAGACACCCAGTGGGTGGGAGGTTGGCATAATGGTTAAGTTATTTACCTTGCAAACACAAGGTGCAGGGTTTGATTCTCACAAGGGGTAGCTGGTTAGGCTTAAAATGACCCACAAGGGCAGTTAGCTAGTAATAATCTATGAACCTATGAACCTAAGAGTTGACCTGGTAGTCAAGAATCTGAGAACATATGTAGACAGTAATCTCACCTGGAGTGGCATCCAGGTTGAAGGAAGTCATAGTGTCACTTTATTTGGTCCTTATCAGACCCATCGTTGAGTATAATGCCCCCTTCAGCATCTACCTGACAAGACTTATGCAACAGTTGGAACACCTATAAAGGCTCATTATCAGTGGAATCCAGGGTATAAACACACTGTCCTACATTTATCACCTTAAAGCCCTAGCTCTACACTCTGTCTTCCACCAGTTACTGAGAAATAATCTATAACTGGCATACCAGGCATCCGTGGATCCAGCTCTGGTGGACCTTTTGCACATCCATAATATGAACAGCATTAGAACCACTAGATTCAAGGATTTAAATTTTGTTTGTGACATAAATAGGACATGTTGGTGAGACAGATATGTGTGTGTCAGAGGATAACCATGCTCTGGAAAAGGCTTCCCATCCATTTGAAGCAGAGTCCACACCAACGCTATTTAAGTGTAACCTTAACCAATGGATGCAAAATCAGAAATTCTCCCTGGATCTGGTCCACATGCCTCTGACAAAAAGAGGCAGACAGTAACTATGCCCATGCAAAAATCCCACCCCCAACAACCTCTATAAACTTCCTATCTAACATACCCCCTGCTAATAAATGCTGAGAATACATAGGGATACTACTGGGTTGAGTTGTGCAGTTAGGCTTATAAAGGCCCTGGTGGTCCTTAGCCTGGCGTATACCTAAGAACCTATGAACCTATCATCCCAGTTATTGAATACAATGCACCCTTTGGGATGTACCTTACTAGACATAATATGCAACTGGGTAGACCCAGAGGTTCCTAAATAAAAAGATCATGGGCTTAAAAACCATAAACTACCAGTAAAGAGCAAAACCACTGTACTTTTTATTTATTTTATTTATTTATTCTACATTTGTTTACCGGGAAAGTCCGATAGGGCAGAGCCCATTTTTGGTGGAGGACCGAGAAAAGCTCTTTCTCTGTGTTACATAGATGCCTCTGAGGAGACATATGCCTTGCTTTTGGTGAGATAAGGGACTTAATCACCTTGAATTTTCTTATGATTCTTATGAATAAATAAATTACAGCTCAGGGACTAGAAAGTTTTCTTGGCACAAAATTTGTTCTGGCAAAACATGTTAGTAAATTTAGAAGGAGTTACAGCCTAAGGTTCTCAAAATATTGATATATATTCAAGGGAAATAAATATCTGATGGCTTATCTGTGGCAGGGAGAATTTATTTCTTATAAAATATATTTCCACAAAGTTGTTTTTCTTGATCTCCATTTGATTCAGTTCTTTCCACAGCACTGCTGTGGTTGAGTTGTATTTTTCAGTTTTGTCACTCATATTGTCACTGCTTGGAGAAAGAGGAAAAGTGAAGTACATGCTTTAAAGTATATTTTCTTCTTTTTCAAAGCCTGTGTTATCTTGGACTGAGAATACATACTGTGAAAACCTAAGATTTCATCCCGTACCATTACTTTACATATACTGTAAATGGGTATATACACATGCGCACACACTCATGCATATAAACACATGTGGGTACATATGCACACACAAATACACATGCACACACAACATGCACACGTACACACACACACACACACACACACACACACACACACACACACACACACACACGTGCATGCACACACACACACATACATACACACATGCACACACGTACACACACACACGTGCATGCACACACACACACACACACATACATACACACACACACACACACACACACACACACACACACACACACACACACTCTACGACTTAGCATGGTAGGTAATCATTTGAAATGTCAAAGCTCAGACTGTCAAGTCCCCAAATGTGGAGACCAAATGACTAAAAATCCAGACTTACATTTATTAAATCCAAGTTGCTAGTTTTCAGAATATTTCTATTTCTCTGAGGTATGGTGATCTTGGAGCTGGTTGATATAAGTTCAGAGATGGGTTTAGGGGGCTAGCCAGTCCTCACACCGAGGTTTGCAAAGGGGCTTGCCCCCTGCAAAAATCAAACAAAGGAGAAGTGTGATTTTCAATATGTCCTCTTCTCTTGTATTTCTGATTTGTTTTCTTTTTGGTATTTTGAGACTCAGTAATCTGATTCATAATATTATACTTGCGAGCCACTTGGTGACTCTTGCAGGTGAATGACCATCATATAAGGCAAATAGGGCAGAAATGATAGAATTTTAAGGTGAGTTAAGCTCTTGTTCTTATGGTGGAGTAGTTGGATTAGGACAGAACAATATGAAGGCTATTAATAAGGAGAATATAGCAAAGAAATTGGGATTGGTCCTTGTAAACCAACATACCGAACTTTAAATGGGGAACCTCTTACTAACTTGCACCTGTTTAAGCTCAACATTAAAAGAGACTCCATGCACCGCTGTGGATTGTTGCCATGATTGTGGCACATGGATTCTTATTGTAATTTTTCTGTTTTCTTGTCATTTTTATCTTTTTCAGATGAAATATAACTATTTCTTTTATTTTTACTTTTGTTGGAATCTGAGTAGAAGGGTACACTTGTAAGGGCCCTTAAGCCATTAGCATAGTAATCTCCTATGAAGCTAGTTGTCAAATTCTGTTGGCATTGTCACATACCAATTTGATCTGTGCCACACCTGCATCACACTCAGATAGAAACTAGAAGTAAAACAAGTATATCATGTAGCTTTGTAACTTGAATTGCTTTTGGTTCCTTAAATAAAGGCTTTATTTCTTTGGCTAACATGTCAACATACTTCTGTATAGCAAGTCCAGATAGCACTGTGCCATGCACAGATAACAGCAAGCAATTACAACACCCTCACTAACCTTCAGTGCAAGGAAGTTACTAGTAGGAAGACTATGGAAACCTGTTATGATAATGTGTGAAAAATACTGCAGAGGAAGCACAATCTAAACACAAATAAACCTACATTTGTACATATATCAGTACAAGGAGATCTGATTGGGTCAATTTATTTATTAATTGATTTCCTATTTTTTTGAAGTGGGAACATCCAGCTGGGTAGGTTAATTTACAGAGAACACTCAGGGAAAAAAGTTCCAGAAGTAATAACAATAAATTCATTGAAGTACAAAATCAATAAAGTAGACAGGACTGTAAATAATAATAATAATAAAAATAATAATAATAATCATTAAAATTCCAACAGATTTATTTAAAACAACCTATCCTAGCAGAAGCTTTTGTCATACTCTTCCAGGGATTACAAAGACAGATTGAAACAGTAGGTATTTAAATACATCTAGTACACCAATAAAAGAGTAAAAATAAATCATAAAAATAAACGAACAATTAATGTCTCCAATAATAGTTCAAGCTTTTCCACAGGCCTGTAAAGTGCTAACTTT